>NW_027118609.1:0-70588 GCF_036417845.1 Apteryx mantelli | reverse complement strand
CACATCGGGGAACGACTGTGTGCTGCCGTGAAGAACTGCAGGCTCCCGCCCTCAGCCCTTTCTCGGCAAGTTATCGGGTGTCGAGAGCGGCCGGGAGACTCCGAATGCCGGCGGAAAGGTTCTCTGCCCGCTCCTGACGAGGAGCCTTCGGCCGCGGGAAGGTCGGCGGCGTCCTTCCCGGACTCGTGAGTAATAAGCCGCGGTTCGCGGGCCGGCAGGGCAGGGGAGGGGAGGGGAGGGGGGGGGGGGGAATAGCGCCTGGTAGCCCGGCGGCTCCGGCGTCGCCGTTGCTAGCGGGGCCCCGAGGTCCATGTGAAGCCTCAGCTGCCTGTCGGGAGCTTTGTTTTGGTGTGTTTACCTGGCAAAAGCAGCGAGGGAGGCCTCAAAGAAGAATTTTCGTGCCTAGGTGGGTAAGCTGCGACCCCAGCTGTCTTTGCCTTGCTTTGCCGCTTAGTGTCGTAACGGCGACTTGGGAGCCCGCGATAAAAACCGTTCCGGGGCCGAAGGGAGGCCCTGCGTTTGCCCCGCTTGGGAAACCGTCGTTAAAGCTTGGGGGGGGGGGGGGGGCCGAGCTCCGAAAGGAGACTCTGCCGGTGACCTCGGTGGTCCGATTCGTTTGCAGGCTGACGTTCCGAGGGCCGGCGAGCGGAAGAGGAGCAGCTCAGCCCGTTCGGTTGATTTCGGCGATCCTGTTTTAAGGAAGCGCGTAAGTGCAGACGGGGTCTGGGAGGCTTTTCGCCCGAGACGGGAAAGAGCGAGGAAGACTGGAGAGCGTGGAAAAACTAGGTGCCGCGGGTACTGAAGCTGTTAAGGGCTGAGAGAATTTGGGCTTAAGCATCTGAAAGGGGCTGCTAACGCGCAAGGAGCGGTAAAATACCATCGCTGGACAGCAGGCTCCTTTCCGGCCCTCCGTCCCCCTCTGCAGCCTTCTCGTTCTGTTTGTTTCTGTTCCTCTTTTCTGGCTGGGCTGTGCAGCGATCCCGGAAGGACGTGTCTTTTGAGGTGTGCCTTTGCGAAGGTGGTTCGGCTGCCTGGGGGGATGGATCAAAGCCTTTGAGGCTCCCTCCGATCTGTTTCATTTCCTTTTGAATTTCTTCCTTTCTTTGCTTTCTCCTAGGGCGTCTGTCAGCTAACGAGTAAAGAAGATGGAACGGCCTGTCCGCAGAGGAGAACTGACGCACGGTAAACGTGAATACGCTAGACCTCCGCTACGTCACGGGCGTTTGTTTACGTCCGTGCGTTCCAATCTCTAGTTGCGCATTCGGGACGCGGCATCTGCCCGCTATCCGACTCCTCCGTGTAGCGTAGAAGGCGCTGTACAGCTGCCGGTCTCTACGGGAGGTTGTTAGTGAGAAGGAGAACGGTGTATTCCAGCTCGCGACCGCCAAACGGGCTCCTTTAGGTCCGCTTTCAGACTTGGGGCCTACTTCATCGGTCCGCTTGGACGTGGTTTCTTGGGGGGAACGCTAGTGCTTTCCCTGTGCTTTTCCTGCGTCGAAACCGGTAGTTTATAGGCCAGAGCGGTTATGCCGTACCTTCCTTTGAGAGGCGTTTCGTCCGCGTCTCGGGCTTCGGGGAAAATCAATTGGACGGAATTGCCGAAGGCGCGCCTTGAAATAGGCGGTAAATCTAGAAGCGTGTCTGAATCGCGAGGGGCTCGTAACTTGGTCTTTGTCCTCAACGTCTGCTTTTCTTTCGCTCTTATTGCAGGCTTCCCTCCAACGATCGGCGTCGCTGCGGCGTCTCGTGTTTCACGGGCAGCGGTCTCTGCTCAGTAAGGACGTGAGAACTCCTGCGCTCCCGGAGAGCCCGGGATCCCTGCTCCGGGCTGGTCATTTTAGGCCTTTGTGCGGAGCGTTCTTTCTAGCTACGCGCCCCGCGTGAGCCTCTCCTTCGGCCGTTTTCCCAAGGCGGCGGAAACGCTTCTGGGAAACGCCGTCGTTTCCGAAACGTTTCGCCGTGTCCTTGCCGGTAGGGGATACCGTGAGAGCGGGCAGAGGCGGCCGACGTCTGTGCGAGGAAAGAAGCGTGGCGCAAAGAAGGGACCTCTTTGGCCCGCCTGGTCCGCTTTAGAGAGTTTTCTTTTGGACCCGAAGATCGGGTCTGCGAGTGCCGCGCTCAGCGCACGCGTTTGTTTCCCCCCCCCCCCCCCGTTCTTTTAGCAAGACCGTGCGTGTCCTCGAGCTGTTTGTCCCGAGGGGGGAGTCGCTGCGGGAATTGCTGGGGAGGCCCTGACGGCGGGACGTGAAAAAGACGCCTTTGACCGCGTGCGTGCGGCCGAAGGAACGTCAGCCCAAGAATCCGAAGAAGACATGCCGCGTGCCAGCATCTCGTACCGTTTAATAATAAAAACCGAGCAGTCTGTCAAGCAAATAGCGCGGCTTGCTTTGGGCTGTTTATTTTGTTTAACGATCAGTAAAGGCGAGAGGTCGAAAGTCCTAAAGAAGAACGCCTGCTTCTTGGAACGCTTGCAAATTGTCCCGTTAAGTAGGTGGGTGGTATTTTTGTTTTCGTTTTGTTTTTTTAAGTGCAGCCTCTGACTCTTTTTTGTCTGTGGAGTATTTTGCAACGATGTTCAAAGGAAAGCGCTGTTACTGAAGCCTCTAGGAGCAGCGGCTCGAGCACGACACGCGGCGACGCTGCGCCTCGCAGCAGGCGCTGTAAATAAGGGCAGATGAGCCGAGGCGAGGGTGGTGAAATGTCTGCAAAGGGCGGGCGGGGGGGCTCTGCAGCGGTGTGCGCGTGCCGGGGGCGGCCGCGCGCCCTGCTGCCCTCGGGGCGTCAAAAAAGCAGTACGGCACGGAAAGGGGGGCGCGCAGGCGCACGGCGGCCGGCCGCGCGCCCTGCTGCCCTCGGGGCGTCCAAAAAGCGGTACGGCACGATAAAGGGGGCGCGCATGCGCACTGGGTTCCGCCGTGCTCACTGCTGCCACCCTGTGTCCAAAAATCGGTACTGCACCCTGTGGGGGGGGCTCGTGTGCGCACTGGGTTCCGCCGCGCTCACTGCTGCCACCCTGTGTCCAAAAAGCGGTACTGCACCCGGTGGGGGGGGCGCGCATGCGCAGACAGCCGGCGCGCACATGCTCAGTGCCGGTCGCCATGTTTGCTGCTGCTCTCCGCCGTTTCGGTAACGGGTAAGCGAATGGAGCGTGCTCGTCGCCCCTTCCCGGTGCTCTTGGAGCGGCCACGGGCTCGGGCAGCCTCGGGGCGCTCGCTGGGAGTCCCGGGCTGCCGCGGCGGGCTGCGGTTCGCACGCGTGAGCCGCCCGGCTGCAGCGCCGCGGCGCGAGCATGCCATTGCGGGTCTCGCCTCCCTTCGTGCTCCCCCCCGCCCCTCGGGCTCCCCGGCTCCCCCCCGCCCCTCGGGATTCCCCGCTCCACCCGCCCCTCGCGCTCCCCCCCGCTTCTCGGGCTCCCCTCGCGCTCCCCCCCACCCCCGCGCTCCCCCCTGCTTCTCGGGCTCCCCTCGCGCTCCCCCCCCGCTCCTCGGGCTCCCCCTGCTCCCCTCGCGCTCCCCCCCGCTTCTCGGGCTCCCCTCGCGCTCCCCCTGCTCCCCTCGCGCTCCCCCTGCTCCCCTCGCGCTCCCCCTGCTCCCCTCGCGCTCCGCCCCGCCCCTCGCGCTCCCCCCCGCTTCTCGGGCTCCCCCCTGCTTCTCAGGCTCTTCTCACGCTCCCCCCCGCTCCTCGGGCTCCCCTTGCTCCCCTCGCGCTCTGCCCCGCCTCTCGCACTCCCCCTGCTCCCCTCGCGCTCCCCCCCGCTTCTCGGGCTCCCCCCTGCTTCTCAGGCTCCTCTCGGGCTCCCCTTGCTCCCCTCGCGCTCCGCCCCGCCCCTCGCGCTCCCCCTGGTCCCCTCGCGCTCCCCCCCGCCCCCGCGCTCCCCCCCCGCTTCTCGGGCTCCCCTCGTGCTCCCCCCCGCTCCTCGGGCCCCCCTGCTCCCCTCACGCTCCCCCCCCGCCTCTCGCGCTCCCCTCGCACTCCGCCCCGCCCCTCGGGCTCCCCTCGCTCCCCCCCGCCCCTCGGGCTCCCTCTGCTCCCCTCCCGCTCCCCTCGCTCCCCCCCGCCCCTCCCGCTCCCCTCGCTCCCCCCCCCCGCGCTGTCCGAGCCGGCACGTGCGCGGTGCTCAAGCGTCACTGCCGCCGCAGTCCGTTGGCGAGCGGCGCATGCGCGGCGGCGGGGAAGCAAGATGGCGGCGAGCAGGGAGGGCGTTTTCGCTCGGCGGCGGCGGCGGCGGGTGAGTGCGGAGGTGGCGTGGAGTGAAGGATGTGGGGCCCCCGGGTGAGGCGAACGCATAGGTTCGGGGGGCGTCGGGCTGCATCCTGCCCGCTGCGGCCGTCGCTGCGTGGAGGCGGCGGTGCGGGGCGAGTGGGGGGGCGGGCTGGGACCCGGCGCCGCGCCGGGAGCGCGGGTGTGACTTTGCGTTTTGCGTGCGCGGCGTTTAGGGCGCCAGTTCGTTGGCAGCGCGGGCCGGGGCACGCGCTCGCCCCTGCGGAGGCGGCGCGGCGGAGCGGAGCGGGGGGGCAGGCGGGCCCCGGAGCAGGGTTGCGGCGCGGCGTCGGCCCTGTAGTGTTTCCAAACGGCTTACCCCGTAACGTACGATGCAAAGCGGTGTATTAAGACCTTTCCTTTGAGGGAAAGAAGGAAAAAGAAAGAAAGGGGGGAAAGAAAAAAAAAAAAACCACGGGAAAGAGAAAAAGAACGCGTGTAAATCGAAGTGTTTTGTTGGAAGCGAAATGCAATTTTCTGTCTTTGTTACAGAGGCGGAACCGACAATAGCAAATGCTGACAAAGAGCAAAGCCGGACGAGCGAGCGGTTTTTTGCGTTTACTCCCGAAGGGGCGGGCTGAAAGGAGGAAGCAAAAATGCAGCAGCGGACCCTCGATCTCCCCAGAAGCTGCGACAGTAGGAGGCGTTCTGGCCCGGGTAACCAAGGTAACTCTTGATGCGGAACGTTCGTTCTTTCGGCCTCCCTCCCGGAGGCAGCGCTGAGGACTAAGCGACCCGTTGCTGCCCTGCGCCTCTTGTTAACCGTAGCTGCCTTAGTTTTGCTTCGGTCGTTTGTATTTTGTTTTGTTATCGTACACGCGTACGTAGAAAAGGAAAGATAGGATATTTAATTTTTAGATTCGTTGCCACGGCTGAAGCTGAAGAGACAGAAAAACGTAAGCGAGCCGAAGTAATAAAATTAAAGGGAACCGAGCGAGAGCCGTCTCCGTCGCCCCGAAAGGGAAAGCCCGTTCCTCCCGGTGAGGAAGGTTCGCCGGTAATAGCGATCGGAATAACAGATGAGCGACATCTAACGGAAGGTGCGTACGCGTTACGGAAAGGACGCTGCGTCCATCCGTTTCCGTGCGCGTGACTCTCTGCATCTGTGAAGCGTCGTGCTTTAAGAGCTCCAAGACGGCAAATTCCCGTCTTCGGGGAACGGCGGTCAGGTGGCCAGAGAGAGAGGGAGAGGCAAGCGTGCGAATTGTAAAACGAAGAGGAAGGCTCATTTAGCGCGACCCCAGGTTAATTGCCTGGCAATGGTCTTTGGGGCAGCAGGAAGACGGCAGCTCGAAGAAAAGGTAAAGCCTTGCGGAATTAGGACTCCTTCCTTCTCGTGTAGTAGATCCGCTTTTGTGCTTAGAAACAACTTTGGATTGTTAATTTCTGCTGAGCTTTGAATACGTCACGTCACGGACTCTTAGGCGACACGGGGGAGTTCAGCTGCGCAGCCTGCCAGAGGAACGTCGCCCACGAGGCCTCGCTAGCCTTGAGGAGCTGTAGGCGCCGATGCACGTGGCTCGTTCTGTCGGGCGCGCAGAGGTTTGCTTTGGCTGCCGAAATTTCAGCTTGGCTTTGCGCCCTGTAGCGGTGGTATTTTTGTATTTCTAAATTGTGTTAATGCTAGGCGTTCGGCACATCGGGGAACGACTGTGTGCTGCCGTGAAGAACTGCAGGCTCCCGCCCTCAGCCCTTTCTCGGCAAGTTATCGGGTGTCGAGAGCGGCCGGGAGACTCCGAATGCCGGCGGAAAGGTTCTCTGCCCGCTCCTGACGAGGAGCCTTCGGCCGCGGGAAGGTCGGCGGCGTCCTTCCCGGACTCGTGAGTAATAAGCCGCGGTTCGCGGGCCGGCAGGGCAGGGGAGGGGAGGGGAGGGGGGGGGGGGAATAGCGCCTGGTAGCCCGGCGGCTCCGGCGTCGCCGTTGCTAGCGGGGCCCCGAGGTCCATGTGAAGCCTCAGCTGCCTGTCGGGAGCTTTGTTTTGGTGTGTTTACCTGGCAAAAGCAGCGAGGGAGGCCTCAAAGAAGAATTTTCGTGCCTAGGTGGGTAAGCTGCGACCCCAGCTGTCTTTGCCTTGCTTTGCCGCTTAGTGTCGTAACGGCGACTTGGGAGCCCGCGATAAAAACCGTTCCGGGGCCGAAGGGAGGCCCTGCGTTTGCCCCGCTTGGGAAACCGTCGTTAAAGCTTGGGGGGGGGGGGGGGCCGAGCTCCGAAAGGAGACTCTGCCGGTGACCTCGGTGGTCCGATTCGTTTGCAGGCTGACGTTCCGAGGGCCGGCGAGCGGAAGAGGAGCAGCTCAGCCCGTTCGGTTGATTTCGGCGATCCTGTTTTAAGGAAGCGCGTAAGTGCAGACGGGGTCTGGGAGGCTTTTCGCCCGAGACGGGAAAGAGCGAGGAAGACTGGAGAGCGTGGAAAAACTAGGTGCCGCGGGTACTGAAGCTGTTAAGGGCTGAGAGAATTTGGGCTTAAGCATCTGAAAGGGGCTGCTAACGCGCAAGGAGCGGTAAAATACCATCGCTGGACAGCAGGCTCCTTTCCGGCCCTCCGTCCCCCTCTGCAGCCTTCTCATTCTGTTTGTTTCTGTTCCTCTTTTCTGGCTGGGCTGTGCAGCGATCCCGGAAGGACGTGTCTTTTGAGGTGTGCCTTTGCGAAGGTGGTTCGGCTGCCTGGGGGGATGGATCAAAGCCTTTGAGGCTCCCTCCGATCTGTTTCATTTCCTTTTGAATTTCTTCCTTTCTTTGCTTTCTCCTAGGGCGTCTGTCAGCTAACGAGTAAAGAAGATGGAACGGCCTGTCCGCAGAGGAGAACTGACGCACGGTAAACGTGAATACGCTAGACCTCCGCTACGTCACGGGCGTTTGTTTACGTCCGTGCGTTCCAATCTCTAGTTGCGCATTCGGGACGCGGCATCTGCCCGCTATCCGACTCCTCCGTGTAGCGTAGAAGGCGCTGTACAGCTGCCGGTCTCTACGGGAGGTTGTTAGTGAGAAGGAGAACGGTGTATTCCAGCTCGCGACCGCCAAACGGGCTCCTTTAGGTCCGCTTTCAGACTTGGGGCCTACTTCATCGGTCCGCTTGGACGTGGTTTCTTGGGGGGAACGCTAGTGCTTTCCCTGTGCTTTTCCTGCGTCGAAACCGGTAGTTTATAGGCCAGAGCGGTTATGCCGTACCTTCCTTTGAGAGGCGTTTCGTCCGCGTCTCGGGCTTCGGGGAAAATCAATTGGACGGAATTGCCGAAGGCGCGCCTTGAAATAGGCGGTAAATCTAGAAGCGTGTCTGAATCGCGAGGGGCTCGTAACTTGGTCTTTGTCCTCAACGTCTGCTTTTCTTTCGCTCTTATTGCAGGCTTCCCTCCAACGATCGGCGTCGCTGCGGCGTCTCGTGTTTCACGGGCAGCGGTCTCTGCTCAGTAAGGACGTGAGAACTCCTGCGCTCCCGGAGAGCCCGGGATCCCTGCTCCGGGCTGGTCATTTTAGGCCTTTGTGCGGAGCGTTCTTTCTAGCTACGCGCCCCGCGTGAGCCTCTCCTTCGGCCGTTTTCCCAAGGCGGCGGAAACGCTTCTGGGAAACGCCGTCGTTGCCGAAACGTTTCGCTGTGTCCTTGCCGGTAGGGGATACCGTGAGAGCGGGCAGAGGCGGCCGACGTCTGTGCGAGGAAAGAAGCGTGGCGCAAAGAAGGGACCTCTTTGGCCCGCCTGGTCCGCTTTAGAGAGTTTTCTTTTGGACCCGAAGATCGGGTCTGCGAGTGCCGCGCTCAGCGCACGCGTTTGTTCCCCCCCCCCCCCGTTCTTTTAGCAAGACCGTGCGTGTCCTCGAGCTGTTTGTCCCGAGGGGGGAGTCGCTGCGGGAATTGCTGGGGAGGCCCTGACGGCGGGACGTGAAAAAGACGCCTTTGACCGCGTGCGTGCGGCCGAAGGAACGTCAGCCCAAGAATCCGAAGAAGACATGCCGCGTGCCAGCATCTCGTACCGTTTAATAATAAAAACCGAGCAGTCTGTCAAGCAAATAGCGCGGCTTGCTTTGGGCTGTTTATTTTGTTTAACGATCAGTAAAGGCGAGAGGTCGAAAGTTCTAAAGAAGAACGGCTGCTTCTTGGAACGCTTGCAAATTGTCCCGTTAAGTAGGTGGGTGGTTTTTTTGTTTTCGTTTTGTTTTTTTAAGTGCAGCCTCTGACTCTTTTTTGTCTGTGGAGTATTTTGCAACGATGTTCAAAGGAAAGCGCTGTTACTGAAGCCTCTAGGAGCAGCGGCTCGAGCACGACACGCGGCGACGCTGCGCCTCGCAGCAGGCGCTGTAAATAAGGGCAGATGAGCCGAGGCGAGGGTGGTGAAATGTCTGCAAAGGGCGGGCGGGGGGGCTCTGCAGCGGTGTGCGCGTGCCGGGGGCGGCCGCGCGCCCTGCTGCCCTCGGGGCGTCCAAAAAGCGGTACGGCACGGAAAGGGGGGCGCGCATGCGCACTGGGTTCCTCCGTGCTCACTGCTGCCACCCTGTGTCCAAAAAGCGGTACTGCACCCTGTGGGGGGGGGCGCGCATGCTCAGTGCCGGTCGCCATGTTTGCTGCTGCTCTCCGCCGTTTCGGTAACGGGTAAGCGAATGGAGCGTGCTCGTCGCCCCTTCCCGGTGCTCTTGGAGCGGCCACGGGCTCGGGCAGCCTCGGGGCGCTCGCTGGGAGTCCCGGGCTGCCGCGGCGGGCTGCGGTTCGCACGCGTGAGCCGCCCGGCTGCAGCGGCGCGGCGCGAGCATGCCATTGCGGGTCTCGCCTCCCTTCGTGCTCCCCCCCGCCCCTCGGGCTCCCCCGGCTCCCCCCCGCCCCTCGGGATTCCCCGCTCCACCCGCCCCTCGCGCTCCCCCCCGCTTCTCGGGCTCCCTTCGCGCTCCCCCCCCGCCCCCGCGCTCCCCCCCGTTTCTCGGGCTCCCTTCGCGCTCCTCCTCCGCCCCCGCGCTCCCCCCCGTTTCTCGGGCTCCCCTCGCGCTCCCTACTCGCTCCTCGGGCTCCCCCTGCTCCCCTCGCGCTCCCCCTGCTCCCCTCGCGCTCCGCCCCGCCCCTCGGGCTCCCCCTGCTCCCCTCGCGCTCCCCCTGCTCCCCTCGCGCTCCCCTCGCGCTCCCCCTGCTCCTCTCGCGCTCCCCCCCGCGCCTCGCGCTCCCCCCCGCTTCTCGGGCTCCCCTCGCGCTCCCCCCCGCTTCTCGGGCTCCCCTCGCGCTCCCCCCCCTCCTCGCGCTCCCCCTGCTCCCCTCGCGCTCCCCCCCGCGCCTCGCGCTCCCCACGCTTCTCGGGCTCCTCTCGCCCTCCCCCCCTCTCCTCGCGCTCCCCCTGCTCCCCTCGCGCTCCGCCCCGCCCCTCGGGCTCCCCCTGCTCCCCTCGCGCTCCGCCCCGCCCCTCGGGCTCCCCCTGCTCCCCTCGCGCTCCCCCCCGCCCCTCGCGCTCCCCCCCGCTTCTCGGGCTGCCCCCCGCTTCTCGGGCTCCCCTCGCGCTCCCCCCCGCTTCTCGGGCTCCCCTCGCGCTCCCCCCCCTCCTCGGGCTCCCCCTGCTCCCCTCGCGCTCCGCCCCGCCCCTCGCGCTCCTCCTGCTCCCCTCGCGCTCCCCCCCGCTTCTCGGGCTCCGCCCCGCTTCTCGCGCTCCCCCCTGCTTCTCAGGCTCCTCTCGCGCTCTCCCCCGCTCCTCGGGCTCCCCTTGCTCCCGTCGCGCTCCGCCCCGCCCCTCGCGCTCCCCCTGGTCCCCTCGCGCTCCCCCCTGCTTCTCGGGCTCCCCTTGCTCCCCTAGCGCTCCGCCCCGCCCCTCGCGCTCCCCCTGGTCCCCTCGCGCTCCCCCTGCTCCCCTCGCGCTCCCCCTGCTCCCCCCCGCTTCTCGGGCTGCCCCCCGCTTCTCGGGCTTCCCTCGCGCTCCCCCCGCCCCTCGCGCTCCCCCCGCTTCTCGGGCTGCCCCCCGTTTCTCAGGCTCCCCTCGCGCTCCCCCCTGCTTCTCGGGCTCCCCTCGCGCTCCCCCCCCCTCCTCGGGCTCCCCCTGCTCCCCTCGCTCTCCGCCCCGCCCCTCGCGCTCCTCCTGCTCCCCTCGCGCTCCCCCCCGCTTCTCGGGCTCCCCCCTGCTTCTCAGGCTCCTCTCGCGCTCTCCCCCGCTCCTCGGGCTCCCCTTGCTCCCCTCGCGCTCCGCCCCGCCCCTCGCACTCCCCCTGGTCCCCTCGCGCTCCCCCCTGCTTCTCGGGCTCCTCTCGGGCTCCCCTTGCTCCCCTCGCGCTCCGCCCCGCCCCTCGCGCTCCCCCTGGTCCCCTCGCGCTCCCCCCTGCCCTCGCGCTCCCCCCCTGCTTCTCGGGCTCCCCTCGCGCTTCCCCCGCTCCTCGGGCTCCCCCTGCTCCCCTCACGCTCCCCCCCGCTTCTCGGGCTCCCCTCGCGCTCCGCCCCGCCCCTCGGGCTCCCCCTGCTCCCCTCGCGCTCCCCCTGCTCCTCGGGCTCCCCCTGCTCCCCTCGCGCTCCCCCTGCTCCTCTCGCGCTCCCCCCCGCGCCTCGCGCTCCCCCCCCCTCCTCGGGCTCCCCCTGCTCCCCTCGCTCTCCGCCCCGCCCCTCGCGCTCCTCCTGCTCCCCTCGCGCTCCCCCCCGCTTCTCGGGCTCCCCCCTGCTTCTCAGGCTCCTCTCGCGCTCTCCCCCGCTCCTCGGGCTCCTCTCGGGCTCCCCTTGCTCCCCTCGCGCTCCCCCTGGTCCCCTCGCGCTCCCCCCTGCCCTCGCGCTCCCCCCCTGCTTCTCGGGCTCCCCTCGCGCTTCCCCCGCTCCTCGGGCTCCCCCTGCTCCCCTCACGCTCCCCCCCGCTTCTCGGGCTCCCCTCGCGCTCCGCCCCGCCCCTCGCGCTCCCCCTGCTCTCCTCGCGCTCCGCCCCGCCCCTCGGGCTCCCCCTGCTCCCCTCGCGCTCCCCCTGCTCCCCTCGCGCTCCCCCCTGCTTCTCGGGCTCCCCTCGCGCTCCCCGCGCTCCCCTCGCACTCCGCCCCGCCCCTCGGGCTCCCCTCGCTCCCCCCCGCCCCTCGGGCTCCCTCTGCTCCCCTCCCGCTCCCCCCCGCCCCTCCCGCTCCCCTCGCTCCCCCACGCCCCTCCCGCTCCACTCGCTCCCCCCCCCCGCGCTGTCCGAGCCGGCACGTGCGCGGTGCTCAAGCGCCACTGCCGCCGCAGTCCGTTGGCGAGCGGCGCATGCGCGGCGGCGGGGAAGCAAGATGGCGGCGAGCAGGGAGGGCGTTTTCGCTCGGCGGCGGCGGCGGGTGAGTGCGGAGGTGGCGTGGAGTGAAGGATGTGGGGCCCCCGGGTGAGGCGAACGCATAGGTTCGGGGGGCGTCGGGCTGCATCCTGCCCGCTGCGGCCGTCGCTGCGTGGAGGCGGCGGTGCGGGGCGAGTGGGGGGGCGGGCTGGGACCCGGCGCCGCGCCGGGAGCGCGGGTGTGACTTTGCGTTTTGCGTGCGCGGCGTTTAGGGCGCCAGTTCGTTGGCAGCGCGGGCCGGGGCACGCGCTCGCCCCTGCGGAGGCGGCGCGGCGGAGCGGAGCGGGGGGGCAGGCGGGCCCCGGAGCAGGGTTGCGGCGCGGCGTCGGCCCTGTAGTGCTTCCAAATGGCTTACCCCGTAACGTACGATGCAAAGCAGTGTATTAAGACCTTTCCTTTGAGAGAAAGAAAGAAAAAGAAAGAAAGGGGGGAAAGAAAAAAAAAAAAAAACACGTGTTACATTATATTGATTAGAATAGGTTATACTTGGTAGACAAGATGAAGGTATAATTGTAGGTGTTGGGTACAGTACAATCTGATGAAGTGGGTACAGTACAATCTGATGAAGTGGGTACAGTACAATCTGATGAAGTGGGTACAGTACAATCTGATGAAGTGGGTACAGCACAATCTGATGAACTAGGTAAATGATAAGCAAATCTTGGCAACAGTAACTGAAGAAACTATAAATGGGAAACAATCATGTAGCTTAGCAATTCTGTTGATTATGTTACGTAACCGAACACTATAAATATTAACCAAGTTAAACGGGGATTTGGGATTCTCAGCTTTGGACATGAGTCCCTGAGACCCCGGGCCCCGAATAAAGCACCGCATATAACTGCTTTCGTAGTTATGTGTTTCTTTACGGGCAACAGTTTTCTGGCGACCCAGATGGGACTTCGGGAGTAGTGTTGACGGTTCGCTTTCCGATTTTGCTCCGTGCCGGCACCGAGGAATTCTCGGGGAGCCATCGGCTGCGCCCGCTCTGCGCTGCTCCTGACGTCCCAAAGTGGTAAGCCCGAAGGTGCTTTATTGTAATATTTGGTCGGGTGCCTGCCTAATAAGACGTGACGGCGATTCACGCAAGGTTGGGCTAACGAGCTCGAGGTCTGGTCTGTGGAAGCCTAGGCGCTGGCCGTCAGACGGAGCGAAAGCCCCGCAGGTCCAGCACTCACGGACATACGTGGCTGTCTTGTGAGTTTGGTTTGGTCTTTTGTTTCCCATCAGAGGCTATCTTTCCGTTTTCTACCCCGTAGATTTAGTGTGTGTGTGTGGAGTGAGTGTGTAAGACCATGGTAATACCGGATAATTCTCCGTTAGGATGTTTATTAAAGCATTGGAAAAGTGCGGGATATTTTCAGAGTATGAGTAAAAGTCGATTTATAGATTATTGTACGAATTGGTGGCCACAATATGAGTATGATGGACCCCGGTGGCCTGAACACGGAAGTTTAGATCCGGGTGTTATAGGTCCATTAATGAGATATTGTTAAGAACTTGAAAAATGGGATGAAGAACCATATGTTGATCTATTTTATGATATACGTAATCATCCAGATATGCAGAGAGAATGTGGAATGTTGTTGGTACATCCCGAAAAAAAGATAAAACAAAACGTGGAGGATGTGTAGGTAATAAGAAGTGTATGACTTGTTTGGCAATACAAAATTCAATAAGAGAGCCAGAGGAGGTATCACTTTTAGCATCACCGACGGCCCCTGTGATGTCCAATATAGATGCAGGGGACGATAGTGATACTGATAGTATTAAGGCGGTAAAACCGTCAGAATCAATTAATACTGGAGCGATCCAGATTAAGTTAACACCGAAGGGTTCGCCAGGGCATTCATCATGCCCAAGACAAGCGCAACGAACCCCAATTGCACAGAGAACAAGACAAGGGAGGAAGGAACAAGAGCAAAACAGTAAAGTATTATTAGCCCCTTTACGAGAGGCAATTTCGGGGACTGATAAAGTATATGGGAAAGTTCCTTTTTCCCCAGGAGATTTAGTAATTTGGAAGCAATCAGCTGGAAAGTGTACAATAATAGGGGAAAAAAAAAAAAAAAAAACAAACCACAAAGAGAAATCAGGCAGGATTATTAGCAATGTTACAACGAGTAAATCAAGGAATAAGAGGCAGAAGTAGAGGACGAGGTCGAGGAGGATACAGGGTAGGAGGCATGCGGGGAATACCTCAAAATCAGCTAGGGATAAATCAGTGTGCGTTTTGCAGACAACAGGGACATTGGAAAAATGAGTGCCCAGTGAAAATGAATTTGGCCCAGCAGACTTCAGTAGGAGGAACAGCAATGGCAGAAACAATGATGTTAGGACATTTGGGGCAACATAGTAGCTGACTAAGTGATGGATTAAAAGTGACAACAGAAATTGATGGGGAAGAGAAACAATTATTGGTAGATACTGGGGCAACTTATTCTGTTTTAAATACTTGTTTAGGAAAGATAGGAGATACGATGATAACTGTGGTAGGAGCTACAGGAAAAACAGAGCAACGGCCCTTTCTGCGGCCATTGCATCTAAATTTTAGGGGTAAAGAATTAGATCATGAATTTCTCTATGTACCGGATTGTCCTACATCTTTGTTAGGACGAGATTTATTGTCAAGATTTAATGCTAAAATAATATTTGAAAATGGAAAAGCTAAGTTGCAGATACCTGAGGAAGAAATAGCTAGAACATTTATAGTAAAAGAAATAGCTAATACAACAATACCAATAGAGGTAGAAAACGCTGTAGTACCATGGGTATGGGAGACACAAGTACCGGGATTAGCGAAAGCAGCAAAACCTGTCATAGTAGAATTGAAAGAAGGTGTCCAACCGGTAAGAGTTAGACAATATCCTATACAGTTAGAAGCTAGGAAAGGGGTAGCACCATTAATTGCAAAATTTTTGATGCACAATGTGTTAGAAGAATGTGAATCTGAATATAATACACCAATATTTCCTATAAGAAAACCTAACGGAGATTATAGGTTAGTTCAAGATTTAAGAGCTGTAAACGAAATAGTTAAAGATATACATCCAGTAGTAGCAAATCCTTATACATTGTTAACATCTGTGGCAGAACAATTTAGATACTTTTCTGTAATTGATTTAAAAGATGCTTTCTTCTGCATCCCATTGGCATTACAAAGTAGGAAATTATTTGCGTTTGAATGGGAAAATCCGGATACAGGACGAAAACGACAGCTGACCTGGACCAGGTTACCACAAGGCTTCAAAAACAGTCCTACAATATTTGGGGATCAGCTGGCACGAGAACTGGAGGATTGGAAGGAGCAAGGATATTTTCAATTACCATCAAAAGCATACTTATTGTTGCAATATGTGGATGACATTTTCGTGGCGACAGAAAGGTATGAAAACTGCATTACTGTTACAGTTGCGTTATTAAATTTACTGGGACAGAGCGGTTATCGAGTTTCTAAGGAAAAAGCCCAAATTGCCCGGGAAAAAGTGATATATCTGGGATGTGAAATTTCCCAAGGACAAAGACGGTTGGGGGTGAATAGAATACAAGCGATTTGTGCCATCCCTGAACCTAGAAATTTGCACGAGTTACGAACTTTTCTAGGAATGACAGGGTGGTGCAGACTCTGGATTTTGAATTATGGACTGTTAGCCAAACCACTGTATGCAGCTTTAAAAGAGCCACAATTAGTTTGGAGTTTAGAGTGTAAAAGGGCTTTTCAAGACTTAAAACAGGCTCTGCAAGAAGCCCCAGCATTAGGATTGCCTGATTTGACAAAAACATTTCAACTCTTTGTACATGAGCGGCAACGACTAGCGCTTGGAGTTTTAACTCAACGAATTGGATCATGGAAGAGACCGGTGGGCTATTTTTCCAAGCAGTTGGATATGGTAAGTGCCGGATGGCCTTCTTGCCTCCGAGCAGTGGCTGCTACTGTAACGTTAGTCCAAGAAGCTAGAAAATTGACATTGGGAACAAAAATGGAAGTATTTGTGCCCCACATGGTGATTGCAGTTTTGGAACAAAAGGGGGGTCATTGGTTGTCATCCAGTAGAATGTTGAAATATCAGGCAATATTGAGAGAACAGGATGATATATTTTTAAAGATAACAACATGTTTGAATCCCGCTGAATTTTTAGGTAGCAAAATAGAGGAAGGCGAGCTGGAACATGATTGTATTGAGGTGATCGAACAAACTTACGCCAGTAGGGTAGATCTGAAAGATATTCCCCTTGTAAATCCTGACTGGACATTATTTACAGACGGTAGCAGCTTTGTTGAGAATGGAACACGATATTCTGGATATGCTGTGGTTACTAAGCTTGAAGTAATTGAAGCAAAGGCATTAATGCCAGGAACGTCAGCGCAAAAGGCAGAACTGGTCGCTCTAATTCGGGCTTTAATACCGAGTACGGATAAGAGGGTGAATATTTGGGCAGATTCTAAATACGCTTTTGGAATAATACATATACATGGAGCTTTATGGAAGGAAAGAGGATTGTTGACGGCTCAAGGTAGTATTATTAAATATCGAACCGAGATCTTACAGTTATTAGAGGCTGTGGTACTACCTCAGCAAGTGGCTGTAATGCATTGTCGAGGACATCAGAGGGATGACAGCGATGTGGCACAAGGAAACATGAAGGCAGACCAGGCAGCCAAAATTGCTGCACGGCAAGTATGGACTGAATTAGCTCTAATACCTACTAAGGTAAGCCCGATTACTGCTCATCTCTCTGTAAATCCCTTTTATACCCAAGAAGATGAAAAATTAGCCGATTTGGTAAAGGCACAGAAGAATTCACATGGATGGTATGTAACAGGTAATGGACAAGTAGTAGTGCCTGCTACAATTATGAAACGAATAATACAAACTGAACATAATAAATGCCATTGGGGAGCAGAAGCATTGGTGCAGTTTTTAAAGCGGAGCATTGTATCTGCACAAATGTTAACAATAGCAAAAGGGGTGAATGCGAAGTGTCCAGTATGTTTAAAGAATAATCCGGTAATACGAAAACAAATTCAAATGGGAACTTTGAAAGTGGGAATAGAACCAGGTGACTATTGGCAAGTGGATTTTGCAGAATTACCTAAATCAAAAGGGTTTAAGTATTTATTGGTATACGTATGTACCTTTTCAGGGTGGCTAGAAGCATTTCCCTGTAGAACGAATCAAGCTAGAGAAGTAGTAAAAACTTTGTTAAAAGAGATCATACCTAGATTTGGGGTACCTTTAGGAATTTCTTCAGATCGAGGCCCACACTTTATAGCTAAAATAGTACAGGAAATTAGTGAAATGCTTGGAATTAGCTGGGATTTACATACACCGTGGAGGCCACAATCTAGTGGAAAGGTAGAAAGGATGAATCAAACATTAAAAGGACAAATTAAAAAGATATGCCAGGAAGCTCAAATCCAATGGCCACAGGCATTGCCCCTTGCTTTATTGAGAATTCGTATAAAACCTAGAGAAGGGTTGTCTGTAAGTCCCTATGAAATTCTGTACGGTAAGCCATATACTGCACCAACGAAGGGAATGGGAAGTGCAGATTTACACCTCCAAGGAGATCAAGATGTTTATAGTTATATAATTTCTTTAAGCAGATTACTCACAGCCTTACGTGCCGCGATCATCTGGAATCGCCCTTTGCCGTTGGAGAATCAACCAGGAGACCAAGCGTATGTTCGAAATTGGCAAACGGAGCCTTTAAAGGAACAGTGGCATGGACTTTATTTGGTGCTATTGATAACATTTACCGCTGTGAAAGTAGCAGGAATTGATAATTGGATTCATTATACCAGAGTGAAGAAGGTACCATCACAATGGGGGGTAAAAATGATCACTCCTACAAAACTGAGATTTACATCTTGGTAATACTATGCTGGGTAGGATTAAGTAATGGTTTCGCTCAAATAATACATACATATGCTACTGTACATATAGAAGAACGAATGGATGTAAATTTGACTTGTGATTTTGTTGGAGATATGAGAAGTTCAATCCAAGACATTAGTTGCTATTGGCAGAAGAATGAGTCCAAATTGTCAACTGGGTTTACAATCCGATGGGATAGTGATACACGAAGGGGTACTATGATTTTATCATTGCGAAATGTAAGTAAGACAGATGTAGGAAACTACACCTGTATTGTTTGGATTAAAGAGAGTTTTGATTATGGAAAAAGGGCATTAGAGGTTACTGCAAAATCAGAACCTATGCAGAAAAGAAACAGAGCCAGGAGAGAGTTAAAAGATTTGGAAAAAGACGAAATGCAACCAATACAAATAATCCAGGCGCCACAACAGGAAACACAAGAAAATCTAATGCAAAAGAAAGTTAGCTGAAAAACACCCAGTCTAGAACTGTACAAAAGTATACACTTGTGACACCCCGAAAGTGAAGTTACCTTTCCACCTGTGGTCCTTGCATTAAGGACAGGTTGTGCCTGTAGAGGAATTAAATACTCAATGAGTGAACCTGTAATACAATTCGGAGTGGGAATAGATTGTAGAACTACGATCAGGAGCACAGGAAATTTAGTTTGGGTTACAAGTGATGGACAATGGACGACTCACCTCCCCTTGGATGGGTTGGTGACTGAAATAACTTTAGGGTTACCAACTCTCTGCCCAATTTGGAAGAAAGCGCCATTTAAGGGTAGATTAGAAAATTTATGGATAATGAAGAGAGAAATAAAGGATGATGATGATTGGCAAGAACCATCATCCGGTGTGAAGTTAGGTTGGGCTTTAGAATCATTGTTTGCTCCAATTAGTGCTTATCGGAATAGAGAAATGTTGTACCGGTTGTTAGGACAAACGGAAAGGCTAGCAAGAGTGACTAAAGAAGGATTTAAGGAAATAAACTTACAATTACAGGCAACCACAAAAATGACCCTGCAAAATAGAATGGCATTAGATATGCTGTTGCTAAAAGAACATGGAGTATGTGGTTATTTACGAGATAAGATTGATCATTGTTGTGTACATATTCCGAATGTTACAGCCGCGGTAGAACGTGATTTGTCTCAGCTAACGCAAATTGAACATGCAACTGAGGAAGAAAGAGAAGAAAGTACCCATAATTGGGTTGCTGCTTTAGCAAAGTCATTTGGATTGAACATCTCTGGTTGGGTAGCATCTTTAATTCAATGGTGTATAATAATTATAATTATTATGTTAGCTATTATGGGAGTGTTGCGTTTGATTCAAAATATTGTTAATAAGGAACGGCAACACTTGGGGAAAATTTTAAAAGCTGTTACCAGGAAGAATCATGAACTTCCCCCGAGATATGAAGACATTGGAAATAATTCATTGCAGCTACAATCACCAGTTTGAGACGGTCCAAAGAATATGGAAATCTGCGGAACTGATGATGAAAATCCTTGCAGTCTGGAAGACTTGAAGTATTTTCAAAGGGGGGAATTGTTACATTATATTGATTAGAATAGGTTATACTTGGTAGACAAGATGAAGGTATAATTGCAGGTGTTGGGTACAGTACAATCTGATGAAGTGGGTACAGTACAATCTGATGAACTGGGTACAGCACAATCTGATGAACTAGGTAAATGATAAGCAAATCTTGGCAACAGTAACTGAAGAAACTATAAATGGGAAACAATCATGTAGCTTAGCAATTCTGTTGATTATGTTACGTAACCGAACACTATAAATATTAACCAAGTTAAACGGGGATTTGGGATTCTCAGCTTTGGACATGAGTCCCTGAGACCCCGGGCCCCGAATAAAGCACCGCATATAACTGCTTTCGTAGTTATGTGTTTCTTTACGGGCAACAGTTTTCTGGCGACCCAGATGGGACTTCGGGAGTAGTGTTGACGGTTCGCTTTCCGATTTTGCTCCGTGCCGGCACCGAGGAATTCTCGGGGAGCCATCGGCTGCGCCCGCTCTGCGCTGCTCCTGACGTCCCAAAGTGGTAAGCCCGAAGGTGCTTTATTGTAATATTTGGTCGGGTGCCTGCCTAATAAGACGTGACGGCGATTCACGCAAGGTTGGGCTAACGAGCTCGAGGTCTGGTCTGTGGAAGCCTAGGCGCTGGCCGTCAGACGGAGCGAAAGCCCCGCAGGTCCAGCACTCACGGACATACGTGGCTGTCTCGTGAGTTTGGTTTGGTCTTTTGTTTCCCATCAGAGGCTATCTTTCCGTTTTCTACCCCGTAGATTTAGTGTGTGTGTGTGTGGAGTGAATGTGTAAGACCATGGTAATACCGGATAATTCTCCGTTAGGATGTTTATTAAAGCATTGGAAAAGTGCGGGATATTTTCAGAGTATGAGTAAAAGTCGATTTATAGATTATTGTACGAATTGGTGGCCACAATATGAGTATGATGGACCCCGGTGGCCTGAACACGGAAGTTTAGATCCGGGTGTTATAGGTCCATTAATGAGATATTGTTAAGAACTTGAAAAATGGGATGAAGTACCATATGTTGATCTATTTTATGATATACGTAATCATCCAGATATGCAGAGAGAATGTGGAATGTTGTTGGTACATCCCGAAAAAAAGATAAAACAAAACGTGGAGGATGTGTAGGTAATAAGAAGCGTATGACTTGTTTGGCAATACAAAATTCAATAAGAGAGCCAGAGGATGTATCACTTTTAGCATCACCGACGGCCCCTGTGATGTCCGATATAGATGCAGGGGACGATAGTGATACTGATAGTATTAAGGCGGTAAAACCGTCAGAATCAATTAATACTGGAGCGATCCAGATTAAGTTAACACCGAAGGGTTCGCCAGGGCATTCATCATGCCCAAGACAAGCGCAACGAACCCCAATTGCACAGAGAACAAGACAAGGGAGGAAGGAACAAGAGCAAAACAGTAAAGTATTATTAGCCCCTTTACGAGAGGCAATTTCGGGGACTGATAAAGTATATGGGAAAGTTCCTTTTTCCCCAGGAGATTTAGTAATTTGGAAGCAATCAGCTGGAAAGTGTACAATAATAGGAAAAAAAAAAAAAAAAAAAAAACAAACCACAAAGAGAAATCAGGCAGGATTATTAGCAATGTTACAACGAGTAAATCAAGGAATAAGAGGCAGAAGTAGAGGACGAGGTCGAGGAGGATACAGGGTAGGAGGCATGCGGGGAATACCTCAAAATCAGCTAGGGATAAATCAGTGTGCGTTTTGCAGACAACAGGGACATTGGAAAAATGAGTGCCCAGTGAAAATGAATTTGGCCCAGCAGACTTCAGTAGGAGGAACACCAATGGCAGAAACAATGATGTTAGGACATTTGGGGCAACATAGTAGCTGACTAAGTGATGGATTAAAAGTGACAACAGAAATTGATGGGGAAGAGAAACAATTATTGGTAGATACTGGGGCAACTTATTCTGTTTTAAATACTTGTTTAGGAAAGATAGGAGATACGATGATAACTGTGGTAGGAGCTACAGGAAAAACAGAGCAACGGCCCTTTCTGCGGCCATTGCATCTAAATTTTAGGGGTAAAGAATTAGATCATGAATTTCTCTATGTACCGGATTGTCCTACATCTTTGTTAGGACGAGATTTATTGTCAAGATTTAATGCTAAAATAATATTTGAAAATGGAAAAGCTAAGTTGCAGATACCTGAGGAAGAAATAGCTAGAATATTTATAGTAAAAGAAATAGCTAATACAACAATACCAATAGAGGTAGAAAACGCTGTAGTACCATGGGTATGGGAGACACAAGTACCGGGATTAGCGAAAGCAGCAAAACCTGTCATAGTAGAATTGAAAGAAGGTGTCCAACCGGTAAGAGTTAGACAATATCCTATACAGTTAGAAGCTAGGAAAGGGGTAGCACCATTAATTGCAAAATTTTTGATGCACAATGTGTTAGAAGAATGTGAATCTGAATATAATACACCAATATTTCCTATAAGAAAACCTAACGGAGATTATAGGTTAGTTCAAGATTTAAGAGCTGTAAACGAAATAGTTAAAGATATACATCCAGTAGTAGCAAATCCTTATACATTGTTAACATCTGTGGCAGAACAATTTAGATACTTTTCTGTAATTGATTTAAAAGATGCTTTCTTCTGCATCCCATTGGCATTACAAAGTAGGAAATTATTTGCGTTTGAATGGGAAAATCCGGATACAGGACGAAAACGACAGCTGACCTGGACCAGGTTACCACAAGGCTTCAAAAACAGTCCTACAATATTTGGGAATCAGCTGGCACGAGAACTGGAGGATTGGAAGGAGCAAGGATATTTTCAATTACCATCAAAAGCATACTTATTGTTGCAATATGTGGATGACATTTTCGTGGCGACAGAAAGGTATGAAAACTGCATTACTGTTACAGTTGCGTGATTAAATTTACTGGGACAGAGCGGTTATCGAGTTTCTAAGGAAAAAGCCCAAATTGCCCGGGAAAAAGTGATATATCTGGGATGTGAAATTTCCCAAGGACAAAGACGGTTGGGGGTGAATAGAATACAAGCGATTTGTGCCATCCCTGAACCTAGAAATTTGCACGAGTTACGAACTTTTCTAGGAATGACAGGGTGGTGCAGACTCTGGATTTTGAATTATGGACTGTTAGCCAAACCACTGTATGAAGCTTTAAAAGAGCCACAATTAGTTTGGAGTTTAGAGTGTAAAAGGGCTTTTCAAGACTTAAAACAGGCTCTGCAAGAAGCCCCAGCATTAGGATTGCCTGATTTGACAAAAACATTTCAACTCTTTGTACATGAGCGGCAACGACTAGCGCTTGGAGTTTTAACTCAACGAATTGGATCATGGAAGAGACCGGTGGGCTATTTTTCCAAGCAGTTGGATATGGTAAGTGCCGGATGGCCTTCTTGCCTCCGAGCAGTGGCTGCTACTGTAATGTTAGTCCAAGAAGCTAGAAAATTGACATTGGGAACAAAAATGGAAGTATTTGTGCCCCACATGGTGATTGCAGTTTTGGAACAAAAGGGGGGTCATTGGTTGTCATCCAGTAGAATGTTGAAATATCAGGCAATATTGAGAGAACAGGATGATATATTTTTAAAGATAACAACATGTTTGAATCCCGCTGAATTTTTAGGTAGCAAAATAGAGGAAGGCGAGCTGGAACATGATTGTATTGAGGTGATCGAACAAACTTACGCCAGTAGGGTAGATCTGAAAGATATTCCCCTTGTAAATCCTGACTGGACATTATTTACAGACGGTAGCAGCTTTGTTGAGAATGGAACACGATATTCTGGATATGCTGTGGTTACTAAGCTTGAAGTAATTGAAGCAAAGGCATTAATGCCAGGAACGTCAGCGCAAAAGGCAGAACTGGTCGCTCTAATTCGGGCTTTAATACCGAGTACGGATAAGAGAGTGAATATTTGGACAGATTCTAAATACGCTTTTGGAATAATACATATACATGGAGCTTTATGGAAGGAAAGAGGATTGTTGACGGCTCAAGGTAGTATTATTAAATATCGAACCGAGATCTTACAGTTATTAGAGGCTGTGGTACTACCTCAGCAAGTGGCTGTAATGCATTGTCGAGGACATCAGAGGGATGGCAGCGATGTGGCACAAGGAAACATGAAGGCAGACCAGGCAGCCAAAATTGCTGCACGGCAAGTATGGACTGAATTAGCTCTAATACCTACTAAGGTAAGCCCGATTACTGCTCATCTCTCTGTAAATCCCTTTTATACCCAAGAAGATGAAAAATTAGCCGATTTGGTAAAGGCACAGAAGAATTCACATGGATGGTATGTAACAGGTAATGGACAAGTAGTAGTGCCTGCTACAATTATGAAACGAATAATACAAACTGAACATAATAAATGCCATTGGGGAGCAGAAGCATTGGTGCAGTTTTTAAAGCGGAGCATTGTATCTGCACAAATGTTAACAATAGCAAAAGGGGTGAATGCGAAGTGTCCAGTATGTTTAAAGAATAATCCGGTAATACGAAAACAAATTCCAATGGGAACTTTGAAAGTGGGAATAGAACCAGGTGACTATTGGCAAGTGGATTTTGCAGAATTACCTAAATCAAAAGGGTTTAAGTATTTATTGGTATACGTATGTACCTTTTCAGGGTGGCTAGAAGCATTTCCCTGTAGAACGAATCAAGCTAGAGAAGTAGTAAAAACTTTGTTAAAAGAGATCATACCTAGATTTGGGGTACCTTTAGGAATTTCTTCAGATCGAGGCCCACACTTTATAGCTAAAATAGTACAGGAAATTAGTGAAATGCTTGGAATTAGCTGGGATTTACATACACCGTGGAGGCCACAATCTAGTGGAAAGGTAGAAAGGATGAATCAAACATTAAAAGGACAAATTAAAAAGATATGCCAGGAAGCTCAAATCCAATGGCCACAGGCATTGCCCCTTGCTTTATTGAGAATTCGTATAAAACCTAGAGAAGGGTTGTCTGTAAGTCCCTATGAAATTCTGTACGGTAAGCCATATACTGCACCAACGAAGGGAATGGGAAGTGCAGATTTACACCTCCAAGGAGATCAAGATGTTTATAGTTATATAATTTCTTTAAGCAGATTACTCACAGCCTTACGTGCCGCGATCATCTGGAATCGCCCTTTGCCGTTGGAGAATCAACCAGGAGACCAAGCGTATGTTCGAAATTGGCAAACGGAGCCTTTAAAGGAACAGTGGCATGGACTTTATTTGGTACTATTGATAACATTTACCGCTGTGAAAGTAGCAGGAATTGATAATTGGATTCGTTATACCAGAGTGAAGAAGGTACCATCACAATGGGGGGTAAAAATGATCACTCCTACAAAACTGAGATTTACATCTTGGTAATACTATGCTGGGTAGGATTAAGTAATGGTTTCGCTCAAATAATACATACATATGCTACTGTACATATAGAAGAACGAATGGATGTAAATTTGACTTGTGATTTTGTTGGAGATATGAGAAGTTCAATCCAAGACATTAGTTGCTATTGGCAGAAGAATGAGTCCAAATTGTCAGCTGGGTTTACAATCCGATGGGATAGTGATACACGAAGGGGTACTATGATTTTATCATTGCGAAATGTAAGTAAGACAGATGTAGGAAACTACACCTGTATTGTTTGGATTAAAGAGAGTTTTGATTATGGAAAAAGGGCATTAGAGGTTACTGCAAAATCAGAACCTATGCAGAAAAGAAACAGAGCCAGGAGAGAGTTAAAAGATTTGGAAAAAGACGAAATGCAACCAATACAAATAATCCAGGCGCCACAACAGGAAACACAAGAAAATCTAATGCAAAAGAAAGTTAGCTGAAAAACACCCAGTCTAGAACTGTACAAAAGTATACACTTGTGACACCCCGAAAGTGAAGTTACCTTTCCACCTGTGGTCCTTGCATTAAGGACAGGTTGTGCCTGTAGAGGAATTAAATACTCCATGAGTGAACCTGTAATACAATTCGGAGTGAGAATAGATTGTAGAACTACGATCAGGAGCACAGGAAATTTAGTTTGGGTTACAAGTGATGGACAATGGACGACTCACCTCCCCTTGGATGGGTTGGTGACTGAAATAACTTTAGGGTTACCAACTCTCTGCCCAATTTGGAAGAAAGCGCCATTTAAGGGTAGATTAGAAAATTTATGGATAATGAAGAGAGAAATAAAGGATGATGATGATTGGCAAGAACCATCATCCGGTGTGAAGTTAGGTTGGGCTTTAGAATCATTGTTTGCTCCAATTAGTGCTTATCGGAATAGAGAAATGTTGTACCGGTTGTTAGGACAAACGGAAAGGCTAGCAAGAGTGACTAAAGAAGGATTTAAGGAAATAAACTTACAATTACAGGCAACCACAAAAATGACCCTGCAAAATAGAATGGCATTAGATATGCTGTTGCTAAAAGAACATGGAGTATGTGGTTATTTACGAGATAAGATTGATCATTGTTGTGTACATATTCCGAATGTTACAGCCGCGGTAGAACGTGATTTGTCTCAGCTAACGCAAATTGAACATGCAACTGAGGAAGAAAGAGAAGAAAGTACCCATAATTGGGTGGCTGCTTTAGCAAAGTCATTTGGATTGAACATCTCTGGTTGGGTAGCATCTTTAATTCAATGGTGTATAATAATTATAATTATTATGTTAGCTATTATGGGAGTGTTGCGTTTGATTCAAAATATTGTTAATAAGGAACGGCAACACTTGGGGAAAATTTTAAAAGCTGTTACCAGGAAGAATCATGAACTTCCCCCGAGATATGAAGACATTGGAAATAATTCATTGCAGCTACAATCACCAGTTTGAGACGGTCCAAAGAATATGGAAATCTGCGGAACCGATGATGAAAATCCTTGCAGTCTGGAAGACTTGAAGTATTTTCAAAGGGGGGAATTGTTACATTATATTGATTAGAATAGGTTATACTTGGTAGACAAGATGAAGGTATAATTGCAGGTGTTGGGTACAGTACAATCTGATGAACTGGGTACAGTACAATCTGATGAACTGGGTACAGCACAATCTGATGAACTAGGTAAATGATAAGCAAATCTTGGCAACAGTAACTGAAGAAACTATAAATGGGAAACAATCATGTAGCTTAGCAATTCTGTTGATTATGTTACGTAACCGAACACTATAAATATTAACCAAGTTAAACGGGGATTTGGGATTCTCAGCTTTGGACATGAGTCCCTGAGACCCCGGGCCCCGAATAAAGCACCGCATATAACTGCTTTCGTAGTTATGTGTTTCTTTACGGGCAACAGTTTTCTGGCGACCCAGATGGGACTTCGGGAGTAGTGTTGACGGTTCGCTTTCCGATTTTGCTCCGTGCCGGCACCGAGGAATTCTCGGGGAGCCATCGGCTGCGCCCGCTCTGCGCTGCTCCTGACGTCCCAAAGTGGTAAGCCCGAAGGTGCTTTATTGTAATATTTGGTCGGGTGCCTGCCTAATAAGACGTGACGGCGATTCACGCAAGGTTGGGCTAACGAGCTCGAGGTCTGGTCTGTGGAAGCCTAGGCGCTGGCCGTCAGACGGAGCGAAAGCCCCGCAGGTCCAGCACTCACGGACATACGTGGCTGTCTCGTGAGTTTGGTTTGGTCTTTTGTTTCCCATCAGAGGCTATCTTTCCGTTTTCTACCCCGTAGATTTAGTGTGTGTGTGTGTGGAGTGAATGTGTAAGACCATGGTAATACCGGATAATTCTCCGTTAGGATGTTTATTAAAGCATTGGAAAAGTGCGGGATATTTTCAGAGTATGAGTAAAAGTCGATTTATAGATTATTGTACGAATTGGTGGCCACAATATGAGTATGATGGACCCCGGTGGCCTGAACACGGAAGTTTAGATCCGGGTGTTATAGGTCCATTAATGAGATATTGTTAAGAACTTGAAAAATGGGATGAAGTACCATATGTTGATCTATTTTATGATATACGTAATCATCCAGATATGCAGAGAGAATGTGGAATGTTGTTGGTACATCCCGAAAAAAAGATAAAACAAAACGTGGAGGATGTGTAGGTAATAAGAAGCGTATGACTTGTTTGGCAATACAAAATTCAATAAGAGAGCCAGAGGATGTATCACTTTTAGCATCACCGACGGCCCCTGTGATGTCCGATATAGATGCAGGGGACGATAGTGATACTGATAGTATTAAGGCGGTAAAACCGTCAGAATCAATTAATACTGGAGCGATCCAGATTAAGTTAACACCGAAGGGTTCGCCAGGGCATTCATCATGCCCAAGACAAGCGCAACGAACCCCAATTGCACAGAGAACAAGACAAGGGAGGAAGGAACAAGAGCAAAACAGTAAAGTATTATTAGCCCCTTTACGAGAGGCAATTTCGGGGACTGATAAAGTATATGGGAAAGTTCCTTTTTCCCCAGGAGATTTAGTAATTTGGAAGCAATCAGCTGGAAAGTGTACAATAATAGGAAAAAAAAAAAAAAAAACAAACCACAAAGAGAAATCAGGCAGGATTATTAGCAATGTTACAACGAGTAAATCAAGGAATAAGAGGCAGAAGTAGAGGACGAGGTCGAGGAGGATACAGGGTAGGAGGCATGCGGGGAATACCTCAAAATCAGCTAGGGATAAATCAGTGTGCGTTTTGCAGACAACAGGGACATTGGAAAAATGAGTGCCCAGTGAAAATGAATTTGGCCCAGCAGACTTCAGTAGGAGGAACACCAATGGCAGAAACAATGATGTTAGGACATTTGGGGCAACATAGTAGCTGACTAAGTGATGGATTAAAAGTGACAACAGAAATTGATGGGGAAGAGAAACAATTATTGGTAGATACTGGGGCAACTTATTCTGTTTTAAATACTTGTTTAGGAAAGATAGGAGATACGATGATAACTGTGGTAGGAGCTACAGGAAAAACAGAGCAACGGCCCTTTCTGCGGCCATTGCATCTAAATTTTAGGGGTAAAGAATTAGATCATGAATTTCTCTATGTACCGGATTGTCCTACATCTTTGTTAGGACGAGATTTATTGTCAAGATTTAATGCTAAAATAATATTTGAAAATGGAAAAGCTAAGTTGCAGATACCTGAGGAAGAAATAGCTAGAATATTTATAGTAAAAGAAATAGCTAATACAACAATACCAATAGAGGTAGAAAACGCTGTAGTACCATGGGTATGGGAGACACAAGTACCGGGATTAGCGAAAGCAGCAAAACCTGTCATAGTAGAATTGAAAGAAGGTGTCCAACCGGTAAGAGTTAGACAATATCCTATACAGTTAGAAGCTAGGAAAGGGGTAGCACCATTAATTGCAAAATTTTTGATGCACAATGTGTTAGAAGAATGTGAATCTGAATATAATACACCGATATTTCCTATAAGAAAACCTAACGGAGATTATAGGTTAGTTCAAGATTTAAGAGCTGTAAACGAAATAGTTAAAGATATACATCCAGTAGTAGCAAATCCTTATACATTGTTAACATCTGTGGCAGAACAATTTAGATACTTTTCTGTAATTGATTTAAAAGATGCTTTCTTCTGCGTCCCATTGGCATTACAAAGTAGGAAATTATTTGCGTTTGAATGGGAAAATCCGGATACAGGACGAAAACGACAGCTGACCTGGACCAGGTTACCACAAGGCTTCAAAAACAGTCCTACAATATTTGGGAATCAGCTGGCACGAGAACTGGAGGATTGGAAGGAGCAAGGATATTTTCAATTACCATCAAAAGCATACTTATTGTTGCAATATGTGGATGACATTTTCGTGGCGACAGAAAGGTATGAAAACTGCATTACTGTTACAGTTGCGTGATTAAATTTACTGGGACAGAGCGGTTATCGAGTTTCTAAGGAAAAAGCCCAAATTGCCCGGGAAAAAGTGATATATCTGGGATGTGAAATTTCCCAAGGACAAAGACGGTTGGGGGTGAATAGAATACAAGCGATTTGTGCCATCCCTGAACCTAGAAATTTGCACGAGTTACGAACTTTTCTAGGAATGACAGGGTGGTGCAGACTCTGGATTTTGAATTATGGACTGTTAGCCAAACCACTGTATGAAGCTTTAAAAGAGCCACAATTAGTTTGGAGTTTAGAGTGTAAAAGGGCTTTTCAAGACTTAAAACAGGCTCTGCAAGAAGCCCCAGCATTAGGATTGCCTGATTTGACAAAAACATTTCAACTCTTTGTACATGAGCGGCAACGACTAGCGCTTGGAGTTTTAACTCAACGAATTGGATCATGGAAGAGACCGGTGGGCTATTTTTCCAAGCAGTTGGATATGGTAAGTGCCGGATGGCCTTCTTGCCTCCGAGCAGTGGCTGCTACTGTAATGTTAGTCCAAGAAGCTAGAAAATTGACATTGGGAACAAAAATGGAAGTATTTGTGCCCCACATGGTGATTGCAGTTTTGGAACAAAAGGGGGGTCATTGGTTGTCATCCAGTAGAATGTTGAAATATCAGGCAATATTGAGAGAACAGGATGATATATTTTTAAAGATAACAACATGTTTGAATCCCGCTGAATTTTTAGGTAGCAAAATAGAGGAAGGCGAGCTGGAACATGATTGTATTGAGGTGATCGAACAAACTTACGCCAGTAGGGTAGATCTGAAAGATATTCCCCTTGTAAATCCTGACTGGACATTATTTACAGACGGTAGCAGCTTTGTTGAGAATGGAACACGATATTCTGGATATGCTGTGGTTACTAAGCTTGAAGTAATTGAAGCAAAGGCATTAATGCCAGGAACGTCAGCGCAAAAGGCAGAACTGGTCGCTCTAATTCGGGCTTTAATACCGAGTACGGATAAGAGAGTGAATATTTGGACAGATTCTAAATACGCTTTTGGAATAATACATATACATGGAGCTTTATGGAAGGAAAGAGGATTGTTGACGGCTCAAGGTAGTATTATTAAATATCGAACCGAGATCTTACAGTTATTAGAGGCTGTGGTACTACCTCAGCAAGTGGCTGTAATGCATTGTCGAGGACATCAGAGGGATGGCAGCGATGTGGCACAAGGAAACATGAAGGCAGACCAGGCAGCCAAAATTGCTGCACGGCAAGTATGGACTGAATTAGCTCTAATACCTACTAAGGTAAGCCCGATTACTGCTCATCTCTCTGTAAATCCCTTTTATACCCAAGAAGATGAAAAATTAGCCGATTTGGTAAAGGCACAGAAGAATTCACATGGATGGTATGTAACAGGTAATGGACAAGTAGTAGTGCCTGCTACAATTATGAAACGAATAATACAAACTGAACATAATAAATGCCATTGGGGAGCAGAAGCATTGGTGCAGTTTTTAAAGCGGAGCATTATATCTGCACAAATGTTAACAATAGCAAAAGGGGTGAATGCGAAGTGTCCAGTATGTTTAAAGAATAATCCGGTAATACGAAAACAAATTCCAATGGGAACTTTGAAAGTGGGAATAGAACCAGGTGACTATTGGCAAGTGGATTTTGCAGAATTACCTAAATCAAAAGGGTTTAAGTATTTATTGGTATACGTATGTACCTTTTCAGGGTGGCTAGAAGCATTTCCCTGTAGAACGAATCAAGCTAGAGAAGTAGTAAAAACTTTGTTAAAAGAGATCATACCTAGATTTGGGGTACCTTTAGGAATTTCTTCAGATCGAGGCCCACACTTTATAGCTAAAATAGTACAGGAAATTAGTGAAATGCTTGGAATTAGCTGGGATTTACATACACCATGGAGGCCACAATGTAGTGGAAAGGTAGAAAGGATGAATCAAACATTAAAAGGACAAATTAAAAAGATATGCCAGGAAGCTCAAATCCAATGGCCACAGGCATTGCCCCTTGCTTTATTGAGAATTCGTATAAAACCTAGAGAAGGGTTGTCTGTAAGTCCCTATGAAATTCTGTACGGTAAGCCATATACTGCACCAACGAAGGGAATGGGAAGTGCAGATTTACACCTCCAAGGAGATCAAGATGTTTATAGTTATATAATTTCTTTAAGCAGATTACTCACAGCCTTACGTGCCGCGATCATCTGGAATCGCCCTTTGCCGTTGGAGAATCAACCAGGAGACCAAGCGTATGTTCGAAATTGGCAAACGGAGCCTTTAAAGGAACAGTGGCATGGACTTTATTTGGTGCTATTGATAACATTTACCGCTGTGAAAGTAGCAGGAATTGATAATTGGATTCATTATACCAGAGTGAAGAAGGTACCATCACAATGGGGGGTAAAAATGATCACTCCTACAAAACTGAGATTTACATCTTGGTAATACTATGCTGGGTAGGATTAAGTAATGGTTTCGCTCAAATAATACATACATATGCTACTGTACATATAGAAGAACGAATGGATGTAAATTTGACTTGTGATTTTGTTGGAGATATGAGAAGTTCAATCCAAGACATTAGTTGCTATTGGCAGAAGAATGAGTCCAAATTGTCAGCTGGGTTTACAATCCGATGGGATAGTGATACACGAAGGGGTACTATGATTTTATCATTGCGAAATGTAAGTAAGACAGATGTAGGAAACTACACCTGTATTGTTTGGATTAAAGAGAGTTTTGATTATGGAAAAAGGGCATTAGAGGTTACTGCAAAATCAGAACCTATGCAGAAAAGAAACAGAGCCAGGAGAGAGTTAAAAGATTTGGAAAAAGACGAAATGCAACCAATACAAATAATCCAGGCGCCACAACAGGAAACACAAGAAAATCTAATGCAAAAGAAAGTTAGCTGAAAAACACCCAGTCTAGAACTGTACAAAAGTATACACTTGTGACACCCCGAAAGTGAAGTTACCTTTCCACCTGTGGTCCTTGCATTAAGGACAGGTTGTGCCTGTAGAGGAATTAAATACTCCATGAGTGAACCTGTAATACAATTCGGAGTGAGAATAGATTGTAGAACTACGATCAGGAGCACAGGAAATTTAGTTTGGGTTACAAGTGATGGACAATGGACGACTCACCTCCCCTTGGATGGGTTGGTGACTGAAATAACTTTAGGGTTACCAACTCTCTGCCCAATTTGGAAGAAAGCGCCATTTAAGGGTAGATTAGAAAATTTATGGATAATGAAGAGAGAAATAAAGGATGATGATGATTGGCAAGAACCATCATCCGGTGTGAAGTTAGGTTGGGCTTTAGAATCATTGTTTGCTCCAATTAGTGCTTATCGGAATAGAGAAATGTTGTACCGGTTGTTAGGACAAACGGAAAGGCTAGCAAGAGTGACTAAAGAAGGATTTAAGGAAATAAACTTACAATTACAGGCAACCACAAAAATGACCCTGCAAAATAGAATGGCATTAGATATGCTGTTGCTAAAAGAACATGGAGTATGTGGTTATTTACGAGATAAGATTGATCATTGTTGTGTACATATTCCGAATGTTACAGCCGCGGTAGAACGTGATTTGTCTCAGCTAACGCAAATTGAACATGCAACTGAGGAAGAAAGAGAAGAAAGTACCCATAATTGGGTGGCTGCTTTAGCAAAGTCATTTGGATTGAACATCTCTGGTTGGGTAGCATCTTTAATTCAATGGTGTATAATAATTATAATTATTATGTTAGCTATTATGGGAGTGTTGCGTTTGATTCAAAATATTGTTAATAAGGAACGGCAACACTTGGGGAAAATTTTAAAAGCTGTTACCAGGAAGAATCATGAACTTCCCCCGAGATATGAAGACATTGGAAATAATTCATTGCAGCTACAATCACCAGTTTGAGACGGTCCAAAGAATATGGAAATCTGCGGAACCGATGATGAAAATCCTTGCAGTCTGGAAGACTTGAAGTATTTTCAAAGGGGGGAATTGTTACATTATATTGATTAGAATAGGTTATACTTGGTAGACAAGATGAAGGTATAATTGCAGGTGTTGGGTACAGTACAATCTGATGAACTGGGTACAGTACAATCTGATGAACTGGGTACAGCACAATCTGATGAACTAGGTAAATGATAAGCAAATCTTGGCAACAGTAACTGAAGAAACTATAAATGGGAAACAATCATGTAGCTTAGCAATTCTGTTGATTATGTTACGTAACCGAACACTATAAATATTAACCAAGTTAAACGGGGATTTGGGATTCTCAGCTTTGGACATGAGTCCCTGAGACCCCGGGCCCCGAATAAAGCACCGCATATAACTGCTTTCGTAGTTATGTGTTTCTTTACGGGCAACAGTTTTCTGGCGACCCAGATGGGACTTCGGGAGTAGTGTTGACGGTTCGCTTTCCGATTTTGCTCCGTGCCGGCACCGAGGAATTCTCGGGGAGCCATCGGCTGCGCCCGCTCTGCGCTGCTCCTGACGTCCCAAAGTGGTAAGCCCGAAGGTGCTTTATTGTAATATTTGGTCGGGTGCCTGCCTAATAAGACGTGACGGCGATTCACGCAAGGTTGGGCTAACGAGCTCGAGGTCTGGTCTGTGGAAGCCTAGGCGCTGGCCGTCAGACGGAGCGAAAGCCCCGCAGGTCCAGCACTCACGGACATACGTGGCTGTCTCGTGAGTTTGGTTTGGTCTTTTGTTTCCCATCAGAGGCTATCTTTCCGTTTTCTACCCCGTAGATTTAGTGTGTGTGTGTGTGGAGTGAATGTGTAAGACCATGGTAATACCGGATAATTCTCCGTTAGGATGTTTATTAAAGCATTGGAAAAGTGCGGGATATTTTCAGAGTATGAGTAAAAGTCGATTTATAGATTATTGTACGAATTGGTGGCCACAATATGAGTATGATGGACCCCGGTGGCCTGAACACGGAAGTTTAGATCCGGGTGTTATAGGTCCATTAATGAGATATTGTTAAGAACTTGAAAAATGGGATGAAGTACCATATGTTGATCTATTTTATGATATACGTAATCATCCAGATATGCAGAGAGAATGTGGAATGTTGTTGGTACATCCCGAAAAAAAGATAAAACAAAACGTGGAGGATGTGTAGGTAATAAGAAGCGTATGACTTGTTTGGCAATACAAAATTCAATAAGAGAGCCAGAGGATGTATCACTTTTAGCATCACCGACGGCCCCTGTGATGTCCGATATAGATGCAGGGGACGATAGTGATACTGATAGTATTAAGGCGGTAAAACCGTCAGAATCAATTAATACTGGAGCGATCCAGATTAAGTTAACACCGAAGGGTTCGCCAGGGCATTCATCATGCCCAAGACAAGCGCAACGAACCCCAATTGCACAGAGAACAAGACAAGGGAGGAAGGAACAAGAGCAAAACAGTAAAGTATTATTAGCCCCTTTACGAGAGGCAATTTCGGGGACTGATAAAGTATATGGGAAAGTTCCTTTTTCCCCAGGAGATTTAGTAATTTGGAAGCAATCAGCTGGAAAGTGTACAATAATAGGAAAAAAAAAAAAAAAAAACAAACCACAAAGAGAAATCAGGCAGGATTATTAGCAATGTTACAACGAGTAAATCAAGGAATAAGAGGCAGAAGTAGAGGACGAGGTCGAGGAGGATACAGGGTAGGAGGCATGCGGGGAATACCTCAAAATCAGCTAGGGATAAATCAGTGTGCGTTTTGCAGACAACAGGGACATTGGAAAAATGAGTGCCCAGTGAAAATGAATTTGGCCCAGCAGACTTCAGTAGGAGGAACACCAATGGCAGAAACAATGATGTTAGGACATTTGGGGCAACATAGTAGCTGACTAAGTGATGGATTAAAAGTGACAACAGAAATTGATGGGGAAGAGAAACAATTATTGGTAGATACTGGGGCAACTTATTCTGTTTTAAATACTTGTTTAGGAAAGATAGGAGATACGATGATAACTGTGGTAGGAGCTACAGGAAAAACAGAGCAACGGCCCTTTCTGCGGCCATTGCATCTAAATTTTAGGGGTAAAGAATTAGATCATGAATTTCTCTATGTACCGGATTGTCCTACATCTTTGTTAGGACGAGATTTATTGTCAAGATTTAATGCTAAAATAATATTTGAAAATGGAAAAGCTAAGTTGCAGATACCTGAGGAAGAAATAGCTAGAATATTTATAGTAAAAGAAATAGCTAATACAACAATACCAATAGAGGTAGAAAACGCTGTAGTACCATGGGTATGGGAGACACAAGTACCGGGATTAGCGAAAGCAGCAAAACCTGTCATAGTAGAATTGAAAGAAGGTGTCCAACCGGTAAGAGTTAGACAATATCCTATACAGTTAGAAGCTAGGAAAGGGGTAGCACCATTAATTGCAAAATTTTTGATGCACAATGTGTTAGAAGAATGTGAATCTGAATATAATACACCGATATTTCCTATAAGAAAACCTAACGGAGATTATAGGTTAGTTCAAGATTTAAGAGCTGTAAACGAAATAGTTAAAGATATACATCCAGTAGTAGCAAATCCTTATACATTGTTAACATCTGTGGCAGAACAATTTAGATACTTTTCTGTAATTGATTTAAAAGATGCTTTCTTCTGCGTCCCATTGGCATTACAAAGTAGGAAATTATTTGCGTTTGAATGGGAAAATCCGGATACAGGACGAAAACGACAGCTGACCTGGACCAGGTTACCACAAGGCTTCAAAAACAGTCCTACAATATTTGGGAATCAGCTGGCACGAGAACTGGAGGATTGGAAGGAGCAAGGATATTTTCAATTACCATCAAAAGCATACTTATTGTTGCAATATGTGGATGACATTTTCGTGGCGACAGAAAGGTATGAAAACTGCATTACTGTTACAGTTGCGTGATTAAATTTACTGGGACAGAGCGGTTATCGAGTTTCTAAGGAAAAAGCCCAAATTGCCCGGGAAAAAGTGATATATCTGGGATGTGAAATTTCCCAAGGACAAAGACGGTTGGGGGTGAATAGAATACAAGCGATTTGTGCCATCCCTGAACCTAGAAATTTGCACGAGTTACGAACTTTTCTAGGAATGACAGGGTGGTGCAGACTCTGGATTTTGAATTATGGACTGTTAGCCAAACCACTGTATGAAGCTTTAAAAGAGCCACAATTAGTTTGGAGTTTAGAGTGTAAAAGGGCTTTTCAAGACTTAAAACAGGCTCTGCAAGAAGCCCCAGCATTAGGATTGCCTGATTTGACAAAAACATTTCAACTCTTTGTACATGAGCGGCAACGACTAGCGCTTGGAGTTTTAACTCAACGAATTGGATCATGGAAGAGACCGGTGGGCTATTTTTCCAAGCAGTTGGATATGGTAAGTGCCGGATGGCCTTCTTGCCTCCGAGCAGTGGCTGCTACTGTAATGTTAGTCCAAGAAGCTAGAAAATTGACATTGGGAACAAAAATGGAAGTATTTGTGCCCCACATGGTGATTGCAGTTTTGGAACAAAAGGGGGGTCATTGGTTGTCATCCAGTAGAATGTTGAAATATCAGGCAATATTGAGAGAACAGGATGATATATTTTTAAAGATAACAACATGTTTGAATCCCGCTGAATTTTTAGGTAGCAAAATAGAGGAAGGCGAGCTGGAACATGATTGTATTGAGGTGATCGAACAAACTTACGCCAGTAGGGTAGATCTGAAAGATATTCCCCTTGTAAATCCTGACTGGACATTATTTACAGACGGTAGCAGCTTTGTTGAGAATGGAACACGATATTCTGGATATGCTGTGGTTACTAAGCTTGAAGTAATTGAAGCAAAGGCATTAATGCCAGGAACGTCAGCGCAAAAGGCAGAACTGGTCGCTCTAATTCGGGCTTTAATACCGAGTACGGATAAGAGAGTGAATATTTGGACAGATTCTAAATACGCTTTTGGAATAATACATATACATGGAGCTTTATGGAAGGAAAGAGGATTGTTGACGGCTCAAGGTAGTATTATTAAATATCGAACCGAGATCTTACAGTTATTAGAGGCTGTGGTACTACCTCAGCAAGTGGCTGTAATGCATTGTCGAGGACATCAGAGGGATGGCAGCGATGTGGCACAAGGAAACATGAAGGCAGACCAGGCAGCCAAAATTGCTGCACGGCAAGTATGGACTGAATTAGCTCTAATACCTACTAAGGTAAGCCCGATTACTGCTCATCTCTCTGTAAATCCCTTTTATACCCAAGAAGATGAAAAATTAGCCGATTTGGTAAAGGCACAGAAGAATTCACATGGATGGTATGTAACAGGTAATGGACAAGTAGTAGTGCCTGCTACAATTATGAAACGAATAATACAAACTGAACATAATAAATGCCATTGGGGAGCAGAAGCATTGGTGCAGTTTTTAAAGCGGAGCATTGTATCTGCACAAATGTTAACAATAGCAAAAGGGGTGAATGCGAAGTGTCCAGTATGTTTAAAGAATAATCCGGTAATACGAAAACAAATTCCAATGGGAACTTTGAAAGTGGGAATAGAACCAGGTGACTATTGGCAAGTGGATTTTGCAGAATTACCTAAATCAAAAGGGTTTAAGTATTTATTGGTATACGTATGTACCTTTTCAGGGTGGCTAGAAGCATTTCCCTGTAGAACGAATCAAGCTAGAGAAGTAGTAAAAACTTTGTTAAAAGAGATCATACCTAGATTTGGGGTACCTTTAGGAATTTCTTCAGATCGAGGCCCACACTTTATAGCTAAAATAGTACAGGAAATTAGTGAAATGCTTGGAATTAGCTGGGATTTACATACACCGTGGAGGCCACAATCTAGTGGAAAGGTAGAAAGGATGAATCAAACATTAAAAGGACAAATTAAAAAGATATGCCAGGAAGCTCAAATCCAATGGCCACAGGCATTGCCCCTTGCTTTATTGAGAATTCGTATAAAACCTAGAGAAGGGTTGTCTGTAAGTCCCTATGAAATTCTGTACGGTAAGCCATATACTGCACCAACGAAGGGAATGGGAAGTGCAGATTTACACCTCCAAGGAGATCAAGATGTTTATAGTTATATAATTTCTTTAAGCAGATTACTCACAGCCTTACGTGCCGCGATCATCTGGAATCGCCCTTTGCCGTTGGAGAATCAACCAGGAGACCAAGCGTATGTTCGAAATTGGCAAACGGAGCCTTTAAAGGAACAGTGGCATGGACTTTATTTGGTACTATTGATAACATTTACCGCTGTGAAAGTAGCAGGAATTGATAATTGGATTCGTTATACCAGAGTGAAGAAGGTACCATCACAATGGGGGGTAAAAATGATCACTCCTACAAAACTGAGATTTACATCTTGGTAATACTATGCTGGGTAGGATTAAGTAATGGTTTCGCTCAAATAATACATACATATGCTACTGTACATATAGAAGAACGAATGGATGTAAATTTGACTTGTGATTTTGTTGGAGATATGAGAAGTTCAATCCAAGACATTAGTTGCTATTGGCAGAAGAATGAGTCCAAATTGTCAGCTGGGTTTACAATCCGATGGGATAGTGATACACGAAGGGGTACTATGATTTTATCATTGCGAAATGTAAGTAAGACAGATGTAGGAAACTACACCTGTATTGTTTGGATTAAAGAGAGTTTTGATTATGGAAAAAGGGCATTAGAGGTTACTGCAAAATCAGAACCTATGCAGAAAAGAAACAGAGCCAGGAGAGAGTTAAAAGATTTGGAAAAAGACGAAATGCAACCAATACAAATAATCCAGGCGCCACAACAGGAAACACAAGAAAATCTAATGCAAAAGAAAGTTAGCTGAAAAACACCCAGTCTAGAACTGTACAAAAGTATACACTTGTGACACCCCGAAAGTGAAGTTACCTTTCCACCTGTGGTCCTTGCATTAAGGACAGGTTGTGCCTGTAGAGGAATTAAATACTCCATGAGTGAACCTGTAATACAATTCGGAGTGGGAATAGATTGTAGAACTACGATCAGGAGCACAGGAAATTTAGTTTGGGTTACAAGTGATGGACAATGGACGACTCACCTCCCCTTGGATGGGTTGGTGACTGAAATAACTTTAGGGTTACCAACTCTCTGCCCAATTTGGAAGAAAGCGCCATTTAAGGGTAGATTAGAAAATTTATGGATAATGAAGAGAGAAATAAAGGATGATGATGATTGGCAAGAACCATCATCCGGTGTGAAGTTAGGTTGGGCTTTAGAATCATTGTTTGCTCCAATTAGTGCTTATCGGAATAGAGAAATGTTGTACCGGTTGTTAGGACAAACGGAAAGGCTAGCAAGAGTGACTAAAGAAGGATTTAAGGAAATAAACTTACAATTACAGGCAACCACAAAAATGACCCTGCAAAATAGAATGGCATTAGATATGCTGTTGCTAAAAGAACATGGAGTATGTGGTTATTTACGAGATAAGATTGATCATTGTTGTGTACATATTCCGAATGTTACAGCCGCGGTAGAACGTGATTTGTCTCAGCTAACGCAAATTGAACATGCAACTGAGGAAGAAAGAGAAGAAAGTACCCATAATTGGGTGGCTGCTTTAGCAAAGTCATTTGGATTGAACATCTCTGGTTGGGTAGCATCTTTAATTCAATGGTGTATAATAATTATAATTATTATGTTAGCTATTATGGGAGTGTTGCGTTTGATTCAAAATATTGTTAATAAGGAACGGCAACACTTGGGGAAAATTTTAAAAGCTGTTACCAGGAAGAATCATGAACTTCCCCCGAGATATGAAGACATTGGAAATAATTCATTGCAGCTACAATCACCAGTTTGAGACGGTCCAAAGAATATGGAAATCTGCGGAACCGATGATGAAAATCCTTGCAGTCTGGAAGACTTGAAGTATTTTCAAAGGGGGGAATTGTTACATTATATTGATTAGAATAGGTTATACTTGGTAGACAAGATGAAGGTATAATTGCAGGTGTTGGGTACAGTACAATCTGATGAACTGGGTACAGTACAATCTGATGAACTGGGTACAGCACAATCTGATGAACTAGGTAAATGATAAGCAACTCTTGGCAACAGTAACTGAAGAAACTATAAATGGGAAACAATCATGTAGCTTAGCAATTCTGTTGATTATGTTACGTAACCGAACACTATAAATATTAACCAAGTTAAACGGGGATTTGGGATTCTCAGCTTTGGACATGAGTCCCTGAGACCCCGGGCCCCGAATAAAGCACCGCATATAACTGCTTTCGTAGTTATGTGTTTCTTTACGGGCAACAGTTTTCTGGCGACCCAGATGGGACTTCGGGAGTAGTGTTGACGGTTCGCTTTCCGATTTTGCTCCGTGCCGGCACCGAGGAATTCTCGGGGAGCCATCGGCTGCGCCCGCTCTGCGCTGCTCCTGACGTCCCAAAGTGGTAAGCCCGAAGGTGCTTTATTGTAATATTTGGTCGGGTGCCTGCCTAATAAGACGTGACGGCGATTCACGCAAGGTTGGGCTAACGAGCTCGAGGTCTGGTCTGTGGAAGCCTAGGCGCTGGCCGTCAGACGGAGCGAAAGCCCCGCAGGTCCAGCACTCACGGACATACGTGGCTGTCTCGTGAGTTTGGTTTGGTCTTTTGTTTCCCATCAGAGGCTATCTTTCCGTTTTCTACCCCGTAGATTTAGTGTGTGTGTGTGTGGAGTGAATGTGTAAGACCATGGTAATACCGGATAATTCTCCGTTAGGATGTTTATTAAAGCATTGGAAAAGTGCGGGATATTTTCAGAGTATGAGTAAAAGTCGATTTATAGATTATTGTACGAATTGGTGGCCACAATATGAGTATGATGGACCCCGGTGGCCTGAACACGGAAGTTTAGATCCGGGTGTTATAGGTCCATTAATGAGATATTGTTAAGAACTTGAAAAATGGGATGAAGTACCATATGTTGATCTATTTTATGATATACGTAATCATCCAGATATGCAGAGAGAATGTGGAATGTTGTTGGTACATCCCGAAAAAAAGATAAAACAAAACGTGGAGGATGTGTAGGTAATAAGAAGCGTATGACTTGTTTGGCAATACAAAATTCAATAAGAGAGCCAGAGGATGTATCACTTTTAGCATCACCGACGGCCCCTGTGATGTCCGATATAGATGCAGGGGACGATAGTGATACTGATAGTATTAAGGCGGTAAAACCGTCAGAATCAATTAATACTGGAGCGATCCAGATTAAGTTAACACCGAAGGGTTCGCCAGGGCATTCATCATGCCCAAGACAAGCGCAACGAACCCCAATTGCACAGAGAACAAGACAAGGGAGGAAGGAACAAGAGCAAAACAGTAAAGTATTATTAGCCCCTTTACGAGAGGCAATTTCGGGGACTGATAAAGTATATGGGAAAGTTCCTTTTTCCCCAGGAGATTTAGTAATTTGGAAGCAATCAGCTGGAAAGTGTACAATAATAGGGGAAAAAAAAAAAAAAAAAAAACAAACCACAAAGAGAAATCAGGCAGGATTATTAGCAATGTTACAACGAGTAAATCAAGGAATAAGAGGCAGAAGTAGAGGACGAGGTCGAGGAGGATACAGGGTAGGAGGCATGCGGGGAATACCTCAAAATCAGCTAGGGATAAATCAGTGTGCGTTTTGCAGACAACAGGGACATTGGAAAAATGAGTGCCCAGTGAAAATGAATTTGGCCCAGCAGACTTCAGTAGGAGGAACACCAATGGCAGAAACAATGATGTTAGGACATTTGGGGCAACATAGTAGCTGACTAAGTGATGGATTAAAAGTGACAACAGAAATTGATGGGGAAGAGAAACAATTATTGGTAGATACTGGGGCAACTTATTCTGTTTTAAATACTTGTTTAGGAAAGATAGGAGATACGATGATAACTGTGGTAGGAGCTACAGGAAAAACAGAGCAACGGCCCTTTCTGCGGCCATTGCATCTAAATTTTAGGGGTAAAGAATTAGATCATGAATTTCTCTATGTACCGGATTGTCCTACATCTTTGTTAGGACGAGATTTATTGTCAAGATTTAATGCTAAAATAATATTTGAAAATGGAAAAGCTAAGTTGCAGATACCTGAGGAAGAAATAGCTAGAATATTTATAGTAAAAGAAATAGCTAATACAACAATACCAATAGAGGTAGAAAACGCTGTAGTACCATGGGTATGGGAGACACAAGTACCGGGATTAGCGAAAGCAGCAAAACCTGTCATAGTAGAATTGAAAGAAGGTGTCCAACCGGTAAGAGTTAGACAATATCCTATACAGTTAGAAGCTAGGAAAGGGGTAGCACCATTAATTGCAAAATTTTTGATGCACAATGTGTTAGAAGAATGTGAATCTGAATATAATACACCAATATTTCCTATAAGAAAACCTAACGGAGATTATAGGTTAGTTCAAGATTTAAGAGCTGTAAACGAAATAGTTAAAGATATACATCCAGTAGTAGCAAATCCTTATACATTGTTAACATCTGTGGCAGAACAATTTAGATACTTTTCTGTAATTGATTTAAAAGATGCTTTCTTCTGCATCCCATTGGCATTACAAAGTAGGAAATTATTTGCGTTTGAATGGGAAAATCCGGATACAGGACGAAAACGACAGCTGACCTGGACCAGGTTACCACAAGGCTTCAAAAACAGTCCTACAATGTTTGGGAATCAGCTGGCACGAGAACTGGAGGATTGGAAGGAGCAAGGATATTTTCAATTACCATCAAAAGCATACTTATTGTTGCAATATGTGGATGACATTTTCGTGGCGACAGAAAGGTATGAAAACTGCATTACTGTTACAGTTGCGTGATTAAATTTCCTGGGACAGAGCGGTTATCGAGTTTCTAAGGAAAAAGCCCAAATTGCCCGGGAAAAAGTGATATATCTGGGATGTGAAATTTCCCAAGGACAAAGACGGTTGGGGGTGAATAGAATACAAGCGATTTGTGCCATCCCTGAACCTAGAAATTTGCACGAGTTACGAACTTTTCTAGGAATGACAGGGTGGTGCAGACTCTGGATTTTGAATTATGGACTGTTAGCCAAACCACTGTATGCAGCTTTAAAAGAGCCACAATTAGTTTGGAGTTTAGAGTGTAAAAGGGCTTTTCAAGACTTAAAACAGGCTCTGCAAGAAGCCCCAGCATTAGGATTGCCTGATTTGACAAAAACATTTCAACTCTTTGTACATGAGCGGCAACGACTAGCGCTTGGAGTTTTAACTCAACGAATTGGATCATGGAAGAGACCGGTGGGCTATTTTTCCAAGCAGTTGGATATGGTAAGTGCCGGATGGCCTTCTTGCCTCCGAGCAGTGGCTGCTACTGTAATGTTAGTCCAAGAAGCTAGAAAATTGACATTGGGAACAAAAATGGAAGTATTTGTGCCCCACATGGTGATTGCAGTTTTGGAACAAAAGGGGGGTCATTGGTTGTCATCCAGTAGAATGTTGAAATATCAGGCAATATTGAGAGAACAGGATGATATATTTTTAAAGATAACAACATGTTTGAATCCCGCTGAATTTTTAGGTAGCAAAATAGAGGAAGGCGAGCTGGAACATGATTGTATTGAGGTGATCGAACAAACTTACGCCAGTAGGGTAGATCTGAAAGATATTCCCCTTGTAAATCCTGACTGGACATTATTTACAGACGGTAGCAGCTTTGTTGAGAATGGAACGCGATATTCTGGATATGCTGTGGTTACTAAGCTTGAAGTAATTGAGGCAAAGGCATTAATGCCAGGAACGTCAGCGCAAAAGGCAGAACTGGTCGCTCTAATTCGGGCTTTAATACCGAGTACGGATAAGAGAGTGAATATTTGGACAGATTCTAAATACGCTTTTGGAATAATACATATACATGGAGCTTTATGGAAGGAAAGAGGATTGTTGACGGCTCAAGGTAGTATTATTAAATATCGAACCGAGATCTTACAGTTATTAGAGGCTGTGGTACTACCTCAGCAAGTGGCTGTAATGCATTGTCGAGGACATCAGAGGGATGACAGCGATGTGGCACAAGGAAACATGAAGGCAGACCAGGCAGCCAAAATTGCTGCACGGCAAGTATGGACTGAATTAGCTCTAATACCTACTAAGGTAAGCCCGATTACTGCTCATCTCTCTGTAAATCCCTTTTATACCCAAGAAGATGAAAAATTAGCCGATTTGGTAAAGGCACAGAAGAATTCACATGGATGGTATGTAACAGGTAATGGACAAGTAGTAGTGCCTGCTACAATTATGAAACGAATAATACAAACTGAACATAATAAATGCCATTGGGGAGCAGAAGCATTGGTGCAGTTTTTAAAGCGGAGCATTATATCTGCACAAATGTTAACAATAGCAAAAGGGGTGAATGCGAAGTGTCCAGTATGTTTAAAGAATAATCCGGTAATACGAAAACAAATTCCAATGGGAACTTTGAAAGTGGGAATAGAACCAGGTGACTATTGGCAAGTGGATTTTGCAGAATTACCTAAATCAAAAGGGTTTCAGTATTTATTGGTATACGTATGTACCTTTTCAGGGTGGCTAGAAGCATTTCCCTGTAGAACGAATCAAGCTAGAGAAGTAGTAAAAACTTTGTTAAAAGAGATCATACCTAGATTTGGGGTACCTTTAGGAATTTCTTCAGATCGAGGCCCACACTTTATAGCTGAAATAGTACAGGAAATTAGTGAAATGCTTGGAATTAGCTGGGATTTACATACACCATGGAGGCCACAATCTAGTGGAAAGGTAGAAAGGATGAATCAAACATTAAAAGGACAAATTAAAAAGATATGCCAGGAAGCTCAAATCCAATGGCCACAGGCATTGCCCCTTGCTTTATTGAGAATTCGTATAAAACCTAGAGAAGGGTTGTCTGTAAGTCCCTATGAAATTCTGTACGGTAAGCCATATACTGCACCAACGAAGGGAATGGGAAGTGCAGATTTACACCTCCAAGGAGATCAAGATGTTTATAGTTATATAATTTCTTTAAGCAGATTACTCACAGCCTTACGTGCCGCGATCATCTGGAATCGCCCTTTGCCGTTGGAGAATCAACCAGGAGACCAAGCGTATGTTCGAAATTGGCAAACGGAGCCTTTAAAGGAACAGTGGCATGGACTTTATTTGGTGCTATTGATAACATTTACCGCTGTGAAAGTAGCAGGAATTGATAATTGGATTCATTATACCAGAGTGAAGAAGGTACCATCACAATGGGGGGTAAAAATGATCACTCCTACAAAACTGAGATTTACATCTTGGTAATACTATGCTGGGTAGGATTAAGTAATGGTTTCGCTCAAATAATACATACATATGCTACTGTACATATAGAAGAACGAATGGATGTAAATTTGACTTGTGATTTTGTTGGAGATATGAGAAGTTCAATCCAAGACATTAGTTGCTATTGGCAGAAGAATGAGTCCAAATTGTCAGCTGGGTTTACAATCCGATGGGATAGTGATACACGAAGGGGTACTATGATTTTATCATTGCGAAATGTAAGTAAGACAGATGTAGGAAACTACACCTGTATTGTTTGGATTAAAGAGAGTTTTGATTATGGAAAAAGGGCATTAGAGGTTACTGCAAAATCAGAACCTATGCAGAAAAGAAACAGAGCCAGGAGAGAGTTAAAAGATTTGGAAAAAGACGAAATGCAACCAATACAAATAATCCAGGCGCCACAACAGGAAACACAAGAAAATCCAATGCAAAAGAAAGTTAGCTGAAAAACACCCAGTCTAGAACTGTACAAAAGTATACACTTGTGACACCCCGAAAGTGAAGTTACCTTTCCACCTGTGGTCCTTGCATTAAGGACAGGTTGTGCCTGTAGAGGAATTAAATACTCCATGAGTGAACCTGTAATACAATTCGGAGTGAGAATAGATTGTAGAACTACGATCAGGAGCACAGGAAATTTAGTTTGGGTTACAAGTGATGGACAATGGACGACTCACCTCCCCTTGGATGGGTTGGTGACTGAAATAACTTTAGGGTTACCAACTCTCTGCCCAATTTGGAAGAAAGCGCCATTTAAGGGTAGATTAGAAAATTTATGGATAATGAAGAGAGAAATAAAGGATGATGATGATTGGCAAGAACCATCATCCGGTGTGAAGTTAGGTTGGGCTTTAGAATCATTGTTTGCTCCAATTAGTGCTTATCGGAATAGAGAAATGTTGTACCGGTTGTTAGGACAAACGGAAAGGCTAGCAAGAGTGACTAAAGAAGGATTTAAGGAAATAAACTTACAATTACAGGCAACCACAAAAATGACCCTGCAAAATAGAATGGCATTAGATATGCTGTTGCTAAAAGAACATGGAGTATGTGGTTATTTACGAGATAAGATTGATCATTGTTGTGTACATATTCCGAATGTTACAGCCGCGGTAGAACGTGATTTGTCTCAGCTAACGCAAATTGAACATGCAACTGAGGAAGAAAGAGAAGAAAGTACCCATAATTGGGTTGCTGCTTTAGCAAAGTCATTTGGATTGAACATCTCTGGTTGGGTAGCATCTTTAATTCAATGGTGTATAATAATTATAATTATTATGTTAGCTATTATGGGAGTGTTGCGTTTGATTCAAAATATTGTTAATAAGGAACGGCAACACTTGGGGAAAATTTTAAAAGCTGTTACCAGGAAGAATCATGAACTTCCCCCGAGATATGAAGACATTGGAAATAATTCATTGCAGCTACAATCACCAGTTTGAGACGGTCCAAAGAATATGGAAATCTGCGGAACTGATGATGAAAATCCTTGCAGTCTGGAAGACTTGAAGTATTTTCAAAGGGGGGAATTGTTACATTATATTGATTAGAATAGGTTATACTTGGTAGACAAGATGAAGGTATAATTGCAGGTGTTGGGTACAGTACAGTCTGATGAAGTGGGTACAGTACAGTCTGATGAAGTGGGTACAGTACAATCTGATGAACTAGGTACAGCACAATCTGATGAACTAGGTAAATGATAAGCAAATCTTGGCAACAGTAACTGAAGAAACTATAAATGGGAAACAATCATGTAGCTTAGCAATTCTGTTGATTATGTTACGTAACCGAACACTATAAATATTAACCAAGTTAAACGGGGATTTGGGATTCTCAGCTTTGGACATGAGTCCCTGAGACCCCGGGCCCCGAATAAAGCACCGCATATAACTGCTTTCGTAGTTATGTGTTTCTTTACGGGCAACAGTTTTCTGGCGACCCAGATGGGACTTCGGGAGTAGTGTTGACGGTTCGCTTTCCGATTTTGCTCCGTGCCGGCACCGAGGAATTCTCGGGGAGCCATCGGCTGCGCCCGCTCTGCGCTGCTCCTGACGTCCCAAAGTGGTAAGCCCGAAGGTGCTTTATTGTAATATTTGGTCGGGTGCCTGCCTAATAAGACGTGACGGCGATTCACGCAAGGTTGGGCTAACGAGCTCGAGGTCTGGTCTGTGGAAGCCTAGGCGCTGGCCGTCAGACGGAGCGAAAGCCCCGCAGGTCCAGCACTCACGGACATACGTGGCTGTCTCGTGAGTTTGGTTTGGTCTTTTGTTTCCCATCAGAGGCTATCTTTCCGTTTTCTACCCCGTAGTTTAGTGTGTGTGTGTGTGGAGTGAGTGTGTAAGACCATGGTAATACCGGATAATTCTCCGTTAGGATGTTTATTAAAGCATTGGAAAAGTGCGGGATATTTTCAGAGTATGAGTAAAAGTCGATTTATAGATTATTGTACGAATTGGTGGCCACATATGAGTATGATGGACCCCGGTGGCCTGAACACGGAAGTTTAGATCCGGGTGTTATAGGTCCATTAATGAGATATTGTTAAGAACTTGAAAAATGGGATGAAGTACCATATGTTGATCTATTTTATGATATACGTAATCATCCAGATATGCAGAGAGAATGTGGAATGTTGTTGGTACATCCCGAAAAAAAGATAAAACAAAATGTGAAGGATGTGTAGGTAATAAGAAGTGTATGACTTGTTTGGCAATACAAAATTCAATAAGAGAGCCAGAGGAGGTATCACTTTTAGCATCACCGACGGCCCCTGTGATGTCCGATATAGATGCAGGGGACGATAGTGATACTGATAGTATTAAGGCGGTAAAACCGTCAGAATCAATTAATACTGGAGCGATCCAGATTAAGTTAACACCGAAGGGTTCGCCAGGGCATTCATCATGCCCAAGACAAGCGCAACGAACCCCAATTGCACAGAGAACAAGACAAGGGAGGAAGGAACAAGAGCAAAACAGTAAAGTATTATTAGCCCCTTTACGAGAGGCAATTTCGGGGACTGATAAAGTATATGGGAAAGTTCCTTTTTCCCCAGGAGATTTAGTAATTTGGAAGCAATCAGCTGGAAAGTGTACAATAATAGGAAAAAAAAAAAAAAAAACAAACCACAAAGAGAAATCAGGCAGGATTATTAGCAATGTTACAACGAGTAAATCAAGGAATAAGAGGCAGAAGTAGAGGACGAGGTCGAGGAGGATACAGGGTAGGAGGCATGCGGGGAATACCTCAAAATCAGCTAGGGATAAATCAGTGTGCGTTTTGCAGACAACAGGGACATTGGAAAAATGAGTGCCCAGTGAAAATGAATTTGGCCCAGCAGACTTCAGTAGGAGGAACACCAATGGCAGAAACAATGATGTTAGGACATTTGGGGCAACATAGTAGCTGACTAAGTGATGGATTAAAAGTGACAACAGAAATTGATGGGGAAGAGAAACAATTATTGGTAGATACTGGGGCAACTTATTCTGTTTTAAATACTTGTTTAGGAAAGATAGGAGATACGATGATAACTGTGGTAGGAGCTACAGGAAAAACAGAGCAACGGCCCTTTCTGCGGCCATTGCATCTAAATTTTAGGGGTAAAGAATTAGATCATGAATTTCTCTATGTACCGGATTGTCCTACATCTTTGTTAGGACGAGATTTATTGTCAAGATTTAATGCTAAAATAATATTTGAAAATGGAAAAGCTAAGTTGCAGATACCTGAGGAAGAAATAGCTAGAATATTTATAGTAAAAGAAATAGCTAATACAACAATACCAATAGAGGTAGAAAACGCTGTAGTACCATGGGTATGGGAGACACAAGTACCGGGATTAGCGAAAGCAGCAAAACCTGTCATAGTAGAATTGAAAGAAGGTGTCCAACCGGTAAGAGTTAGACAATATCCTATACAGTTAGAAGCTAGGAAAGGGGTAGCACCATTAATTGCAAAATTTTTGATGCACAATGTGTTAGAAGAATGTGAATCTGAATATAATACACCAATATTTCCTATAAGAAAACCTAACGGAGATTATAGGTTAGTTCAAGATTTAAGAGCTGTAAACGAAATAGTTAAAGATATACATCCAGTAGTAGCAAATCCTTATACATTGTTAACATCTGTGGCAGAACAATTTAGATACTTTTCTGTAATTGATTTAAAAGATGCTTTCTTCTGCATCCCATTGGCATTACAAAGTAGGAAATTATTTGCGTTTGAATGGGAAAATCCGGATACAGGACGAAAACGACAGCTGACCTGGACCAGGTTACCACAAGGCTTCAAAAACAGTCCTACAATGTTTGGGAATCAGCTGGCACGAGAACTGGAGGATTGGAAGGAGCAAGGATATTTTCAATTACCATCAAAAGCATACTTATTGTTGCAATATGTGGATGACATTTTCGTGGCGACAGAAAGGTATGAAAACTGCATTACTGTTACAGTTGCGTGATTAAATTTCCTGGGACAGAGCGGTTATCGAGTTTCTAAGGAAAAAGCCCAAATTGCCCGGGAAAAAGTGATATATCTGGGATGTGAAATTTCCCAAGGACAAAGACGGTTGGGGGTGAATAGAATACAAGCGATTTGTGCCATCCCTGAACCTAGAAATTTGCACGAGTTACGAACTTTTCTAGGAATGACAGGGTGGTGCAGACTCTGGATTTTGAATTATGGACTGTTAGCCAAACCACTGTATGCAGCTTTAAAAGAGCCACAATTAGTTTGGAGTTTAGAGTGTAAAAGGGCTTTTCAAGACTTAAAACAGGCTCTGCAAGAAGCCCCAGCATTAGGATTGCCTGATTTGACAAAAACATTTCAACTCTTTGTACATGAGCGGCAACGACTAGCGCTTGGAGTTTTAACTCAACGAATTGGATCATGGAAGAGACCGGTGGGCTATTTTTCCAAGCAGTTGGATATGGTAAGTGCCGGATGGCCTTCTTGCCTCCGAGCAGTGGCTGCTACTGTAATGTTAGTCCAAGAAGCTAGAAAATTGACATTGGGAACAAAAATGGAAGTATTTGTGCCCCACATGGTGATTGCAGTTTTGGAACAAAAGGGGGGTCATTGGTTGTCATCCAGTAGAATGTTGAAATATCAGGCAATATTGAGAGAACAGGATGATATATTTTTAAAGATAACAACATGTTTGAATCCCGCTGAATTTTTAGGTAGCAAAATAGAGGAAGGCGAGCTGGAACATGATTGTATTGAGGTGATCGAACAAACTTACGCCAGTAGGGTAGATCTGAAAGATATTCCCCTTGTAAATCCTGACTGGACATTATTTACAGACGGTAGCAGCTTTGTTGAGAATGGAACGCGATATTCTGGATATGCTGTGGTTACTAAGCTTGAAGTAATTGAGGCAAAGGCATTAATGCCAGGAACGTCAGCGCAAAAGGCAGAACTGGTCGCTCTAATTCGGGCTTTAATACCGAGTACGGATAAGAGAGTGAATATTTGGACAGATTCTAAATACGCTTTTGGAATAATACATATACATGGAGCTTTATGGAAGGAAAGAGGATTGTTGACGGCTCAAGGTAGTATTATTAAATATCGAACCGAGATCTTACAGTTATTAGAGGCTGTGGTACTACCTCAGCAAGTGGCTGTAATGCATTGTCGAGGACATCAGAGGGATGACAGCGATGTGGCACAAGGAAACATGAAGGCAGACCAGGCAGCCAAAATTGCTGCACGGCAAGTATGGACTGAATTAGCTCTAATACCTACTAAGGTAAGCCCGATTACTGCTCATCTCTCTGTAAATCCCTTTTATACCCAAGAAGATGAAAAATTAGCCGATTTGGTAAAGGCACAGAAGAATTCACATGGATGGTATGTAACAGGTAATGGACAAGTAGTAGTGCCTGCTACAATTATGAAACGAATAATACAAACTGAACATAATAAATGCCATTGGGGAGCAGAAGCATTGGTGCAGTTTTTAAAGCGGAGCATTATATCTGCACAAATGTTAACAATAGCAAAAGGGGTGAATGCGAAGTGTCCAGTATGTTTAAAGAATAATCCGGTAATACGAAAACAAATTCCAATGGGAACTTTGAAAGTGGGAATAGAACCAGGTGACTATTGGCAAGTGGATTTTGCAGAATTACCTAAATCAAAAGGGTTTCAGTATTTATTGGTATACGTATGTACCTTTTCAGGGTGGCTAGAAGCATTTCCCTGTAGAACGAATCAAGCTAGAGAAGTAGTAAAAACTTTGTTAAAAGAGATCATACCTAGATTTGGGGTACCTTTAGGAATTTCTTCAGATCGAGGCCCACACTTTATAGCTGAAATAGTACAGGAAATTAGTGAAATGCTTGGAATTAGCTGGGATTTACATACACCATGGAGGCCACAATCTAGTGGAAAGGTAGAAAGGATGAATCAAACATTAAAAGGACAAATTAAAAAGATATGCCAGGAAGCTCAAATCCAATGGCCACAGGCATTGCCCCTTGCTTTATTGAGAATTCGTATAAAACCTAGAGAAGGGTTGTCTGTAAGTCCCTATGAAATTCTGTACGGTAAGCCATATACTGCACCAACGAAGGGAATGGGAAGTGCAGATTTACACCTCCAAGGAGATCAAGATGTTTATAGTTATATAATTTCTTTAAGCAGATTACTCACAGCCTTACGTGCCGCGATCATCTGGAATCGCCCTTTGCCGTTGGAGAATCAACCAGGAGACCAAGCGTATGTTCGAAATTGGCAAACGGAGCCTTTAAAGGAACAGTGGCATGGACTTTATTTGGTGCTATTGATAACATTTACCGCTGTGAAAGTAGCAGGAATTGATAATTGGATTCATTATACCAGAGTGAAGAAGGTACCATCACAATGGGGGGTAAAAATGATCACTCCTACAAAACTGAGATTTACATCTTGGTAATACTATGCTGGGTAGGATTAAGTAATGGTTTCGCTCAAATAATACATACATATGCTACTGTACATATAGAAGAACGAATGGATGTAAATTTGACTTGTGATTTTGTTGGAGATATGAGAAGTTCAATCCAAGACATTAGTTGCTATTGGCAGAAGAATGAGTCCAAATTGTCAGCTGGGTTTACAATCCGATGGGATAGTGATACACGAAGGGGTACTATGATTTTATCATTGCGAAATGTAAGTAAGACAGATGTAGGAAACTACACCTGTATTGTTTGGATTAAAGAGAGTTTTGATTATGGAAAAAGGGCATTAGAGGTTACTGCAAAATCAGAACCTATGCAGAAAAGAAACAGAGCCAGGAGAGAGTTAAAAGATTTGGAAAAAGACGAAATGCAACCAATACAAATAATCCAGGCGCCACAACAGGAAACACAAGAAAATCCAATGCAAAAGAAAGTTAGCTGAAAAACACCCAGTCTAGAACTGTACAAAAGTATACACTTGTGACACCCCGAAAGTGAAGTTACCTTTCCACCTGTGGTCCTTGCATTAAGGACAGGTTGTGCCTGTAGAGGAATTAAATACTCCATGAGTGAACCTGTAATACAATTCGGAGTGAGAATAGATTGTAGAACTACGATCAGGAGCACAGGAAATTTAGTTTGGGTTACAAGTGATGGACAATGGACGACTCACCTCCCCTTGGATGGGTTGGTGACTGAAATAACTTTAGGGTTACCAACTCTCTGCCCAATTTGGAAGAAAGCGCCATTTAAGGGTAGATTAGAAAATTTATGGATAATGAAGAGAGAAATAAAGGATGATGATGATTGGCAAGAACCATCATCCGGTGTGAAGTTAGGTTGGGCTTTAGAATCATTGTTTGCTCCAATTAGTGCTTATCGGAATAGAGAAATGTTGTACCGGTTGTTAGGACAAACGGAAAGGCTAGCAAGAGTGACTAAAGAAGGATTTAAGGAAATAAACTTACAATTACAGGCAACCACAAAAATGACCCTGCAAAATAGAATGGCATTAGATATGCTGTTGCTAAAAGAACATGGAGTATGTGGTTATTTACGAGATAAGATTGATCATTGTTGTGTACATATTCCGAATGTTACAGCCGCGGTAGAACGTGATTTGTCTCAGCTAACGCAAATTGAACATGCAACTGAGGAAGAAAGAGAAGAAAGTGCCCATAATTGGGTGGCTGCTTTAGCAAAGTCATTTGGATTGAACATCTCTGGTTGGGTAGCATCTTTAATTCAATGGTGTATAATAATTATAATTATTATGTTAGCTATTATGGGAGTGTTGCGTTTGATTCAAAATATTGTTAATAAGGAACGGCAACACTTGGGGAAAATTTTAAAAGCTGTTACCAGGAAGAATCATGAACTTCCCCCGAGATATGAAGACATTGGAAATAATTCATTGCAGCTACAATCACCAGTTTGAGACGGTCCAAAGAATATGGAAATCTGCGGAACTGATGATGAAAATCCTTGCAGTCTGGAAGACTTGAAGTATTTTCAAAGGGGGGAATTGTTACATTATATTGATTAGAATAGGTTATACTTGGTAGACAAGATGAAGGTATAATTGCAGGTGTTGGGTACAGTACAGTCTGATGAAGTGGGTACAGTACAGTCTGATGAAGTGGGTACAGTACAATCTGATGAACTAGGTACAGCACAATCTGATGAACTAGGTAAATGATAAGCAAATCTTGGCAACAGTAACTGAAGAAACTATAAATGGGAAACAATCATGTAGCTTAGCAATTCTGTTGATTATGTTACGTAACCGAACACTATAAATATTAACCAAGTTAAACGGGGATTTGGGATTCTCAGCTTTGGACATGAGTCCCTGAGACCCCGGGCCCCGAATAAAGCACCGCATATAACTGCTTTCGTAGTTATGTGTTTCTTTACGGGCAACAGTTTTCTGGCGACCCAGATGGGACTTCGGGAGTAGTGTTGACGGTTCGCTTTCCGATTTTGCTCCGTGCCGGCACCGAGGAATTCTCGGGGAGCCATCGGCTGCGCCCGCTCTGCGCTGCTGCTGACGTCCCAAAGTGGTAAGCCCGAAGGTGCTTTATTGTAATATTTGGTCGGGTGCCTGCCTAATAAGACGTGACGGCGATTCACGCAAGGTTGGGCTAACGAGCTCGAGGTCTGGTCTGTGGAAGCCTAGGCGCTGGCCGTCAGACGGAGCGAAAGCCCCGCAGGTCCAGCACTCACGGACATACGTGGCTGTCTCGTGAGTTTGGTTTGGTCTTTTGTTTCCCATCAGAGGCTATCTTTCCGTTTTCTACCCCGTAGTTTAGTGTGTGTGTGTGTGTGGAGTGAGTGTGTAAGACCATGGTAATACCGGATAATTCTCCGTTAGGATGTTTATTAAAGCATTGGAAAAGTGCGGGATATTTTCAGAGTATGAGTAAAAGTCGATTTATAGATTATTGTACGAATTGGTGGCCACATATGAGTATGATGGACCCCGGTGGCCTGAACACGGAAGTTTAGATCCGGGTGTTATAGGTCCATTAATGAGATATTGTTAAGAACTTGAAAAATGGGATGAAGTACCATATGTTGATCTATTTTATGATATACGTAATCATCCAGATATGCAGAGAGAATGTGGAATGTTGTTGGTACATCCCGAAAAAAAGATAAAACAAAATGTGAAGGATGTGTAGGTAATAAGAAGTGTATGACTTGTTTGGCAATACAAAATTCAATAAGAGAGCCAGAGGATGTATCACTTTTAGCATCACCGACGGCCCCTGTGATGTCCGATATAGATGCAGGGGACGATAGTGATACTGATAGTATTAAGGCGGTAAAACCGTCAGAATCAATTAATACTGGAGCGATCCAGATTAAGTTAACACCGAAGGGTTCGCCAGGGCATTCATCATGCCCAAGACAAGCGCAACGAACCCCAATTGCACAGAGAACAAGACAAGGGAGGAAGGAACAAGAGCAAAACAGTAAAGTATTATTAGCCCCTTTACGAGAGGCAATTTCGGGGACTGATAAAGTATATGGGAAAGTTCCTTTTTCCCCAGGAGATTTAGTAATTTGGAAGCAATCAGCTGGAAAGTGTACAATAATAGGAAAAAAAAAAAAAAAAACAAACCACAAAGAGAAATCAGGCAGGATTATTAGCAATGTTACAACGAGTAAATCAAGGAATAAGAGGCAGAAGTAGAGGACGAGGTCGAGGAGGATACAGGGTAGGAGGCATGCGGGGAATACCTCAAAATCAGCTAGGGATAAATCAGTGTGCGTTTTGCAGACAACAGGGACATTGGAAAAATGAGTGCCCAGTGAAAATGAATTTGGCCCAGCAGACTTCAGTAGGAGGAACACCAATGGCAGAAACAATGATGTTAGGACATTTGGGGCAACATAGTAGCTGACTAAGTGATGGATTAAAAGTGACAACAGAAATTGATGGGGAAGAGAAACAATTATTGGTAGATACTGGGGCAACTTATTCTGTTTTAAATACTTGTTTAGGAAAGATAGGAGATACGATGATAACTGTGGTAGGAGCTACAGGAAAAACAGAGCAACGGCCCTTTCTGCGGCCATTGCATCTAAATTTTAGGGGTAAAGAATTAGATCATGAATTTCTCTATGTACCGGATTGTCCTACATCTTTGTTAGGACGAGATTTATTGTCAAGATTTAATGCTAAAATAATATTTGAAAATGGAAAAGCTAAGTTGCAGATACCTGAGGAAGAAATAGCTAGAATATTTATAGTAAAAGAAATAGCTAATACAACAATACCAATAGAGGTAGAAAACGCTGTAGTACCATGGGTATGGGAGACACAAGTACCGGGATTAGCGAAAGCAGCAAAACCTGTCATAGTAGAATTGAAAGAAGGTGTCCAACCGGTAAGAGTTAGACAATATCCTATACAGTTAGAAGCTAGGAAAGGGGTAGCACCATTAATTGCAAAATTTTTGATGCACAATGTGTTAGAAGAATGTGAATCTGAATATAATACACCAATATTTCCTATAAGAAAACCTAACGGAGATTATAGGTTAGTTCAAGATTTAAGAGCTGTAAACGAAATAGTTAAAGATATACATCCAGTAGTAGCAAATCCTTATACATTGTTAACATCTGTGGCAGAACAATTTAGATACTTTTCTGTAATTGATTTAAAAGATGCTTTCTTCTGCATCCCATTGGCATTACAAAGTAGGAAATTATTTGCGTTTGAATGGGAAAATCCGGATACAGGACGAAAACGACAGCTGACCTGGACCAGGTTACCACAAGGCTTCAAAAACAGTCCTACAATATTTGGGAATCAGCTGGCACGAGAACTGGAGGATTGGAAGGAGCAAGGATATTTTCAATTACCATCAAAAGCATACTTATTGTTGCAATATGTGGATGACATTTTCGTGGCGACAGAAAGGTATGAAAACTGCATTACTGTTACAGTTGCGTGATTAAATTTACTGGGACAGAGCGGTTATCGAGTTTCTAAGGAAAAAGCCCAAATTGCCCGGGAAAAAGTGATATATCTGGGATGTGAAATTTCCCAAGGACAAAGACGGTTGGGGGTGAATAGAATACAAGCGATTTGTGCCATCCCTGAACCTAGAAATTTGCACGAGTTACGAACTTTTCTAGGAATGACAGGGTGGTGCAGACTCTGGATTTTGAATTATGGACTGTTAGCCAAACCACTGTATGAAGCTTTAAAAGAGCCACAATTAGTTTGGAGTTTAGAGTGTAAAAGGGCTTTTCAAGACTTAAAACAGGCTCTGCAAGAAGCCCCAGCATTAGGATTGCCTGATTTGACAAAAACATTTCAACTCTTTGTACATGAGCGGCAACGACTAGCGCTTGGAGTTTTAACTCAACGAATTGGATCATGGAAGAGACCGGTGGGCTATTTTTCCAAGCAGTTGGATACGGTAAGTGCCGGATGGCCTTCTTGCCTCCGAGCAGTGGCTGCTACTGTAATGTTAGTCCAAGAAGCTAGAAAATTGACATTGGGAACAAAAATGGAAGTATTTGTGCCCCACATGGTGATTGCAGTTTTGGAACAAAAGGGGGGTCATTGGTTGTCATCCAGTAGAATGTTGAAATATCAGGCAATATTGAGAGAACAGGATGATATATTTTTAAAGATAACAACATGTTTGAATCCCGCTGAATTTTTAGGTAGCAAAATAGAGGAAGGCGAGCTGGAACATGATTGTATTGAGGTGATCGAACAAACTTACGCCAGTAGGGTAGATCTGAAAGATATTCCCCTTGTAAATCCTGACTGGACATTATTTACAGACGGTAGCAGCTTTGTTGAGAATGGAACACGATATTCTGGATATGCTGTGGTTACTAAGCTTGAAGTAATTGAAGCAAAGGCATTAATGCCAGGAACGTCAGCGCAAAAGGCAGAACTGGTCGCTCTAATTCGGGCTTTAATACCGAGTACGGATAAGAGAGTGAATATTTGGACAGATTCTAAATACGCTTTTGGAATAATACATATACATGGAGCTTTATGGAAGGAAAGAGGATTGTTGACGGCTCAAGGTAGTATTATTAAATATCGAACCGAGATCTTACAGTTATTAGAGGCTGTGGTACTACCTCAGCAAGTGGCTGTAATGCATTGTCGAGGACATCAGAGGGATGACAGCGATGTGGCACAAGGAAACATGAAGGCAGACCAGGCAGCCAAAATTGCTGCACGGCAAGTATGGACTGAATTAGCTCTAATACCTACTAAGGTAAGCCCGATTACTGCTCATCTCTCTGTAAATCCCTTTTATACCCAAGAAGATGAAAAATTAGCCGATTTGGTAAAGGCACAGAAGAATTCACATGGATGGTATGTAACAGGTAATGGACAAGTAGTAGTGCCTGCTACAATTATGAAACGAATAATACAAACTGAACATAATAAATGCCATTGGGGAGCAGAAGCATTGGTGCAGTTTTTAAAGCGGAGCATTATATCTGCACAAATGTTAACAATAGCAAAAGGGGTGAATGCGAAGTGTCCAGTATGTTTAAAGAATAATCCGGTAATACGAAAACAAATTCCAATGGGAACTTTGAAAGTGGGAATAGAACCAGGTGACTATTGGCAAGTGGATTTTGCAGAATTACCTAAATCAAAAGGGTTTCAGTATTTATTGGTATACGTATGTACCTTTTCAGGGTGGCTAGAAGCATTTCCCTGTAGAACGAATCAAGCTAGAGAAGTAGTAAAAACTTTGTTAAAAGAGATCATACCTAGATTTGGGGTACCTTTAGGAATTTCTTCAGATCGAGGCCCACACTTTATAGCTGAAATAGTACAGGAAATTAGTGAAATGCTTGGAATTAGCTGGGATTTACATACACCGTGGAGGCCACAATCTAGTGGAAAGGTAGAAAGGATGAATCAAACATTAAAAGGACAAATTAAAAAGATATGCCAGGAAGCTCAAATCCAATGGCCACAGGCATTGCCCCTTGCTTTATTGAGAATTCGTATAAAACCTAGAGAAGGGTTGTCTGTAAGTCCCTATGAAATTCTGTACGGTAAGCCATATACTGCACCAACGAAGGGAATGGGAAGTGCAGATTTACACCTCCAAGGAGATCAAGATGTTTATAGTTATATAATTTCTTTAAGCAGATTACTCACAGCCTTACGTGCCGCGATCATCTGGAATCGCCCTTTGCCGTTGGAGAATCAACCAGGAGACCAAGCGTATGTTCGAAATTGGCAAACGGAGCCTTTAAAGGAACAGTGGCATGGACTTTATTTGGTGCTATTGATAACATTTACCGCTGTGAAAGTAGCAGGAATTGATAATTGGATTCATTATACCAGAGTGAAGAAGGTACCATCACAATGGGGGGTAAAAATGATCACTCCTACAAAACTGAGATTTACATCTTGGTAATACTATGCTGGGTAGGATTAAGTAATGGTTTCGCTCAAATAATACATACATATGCTACTGTACATATAGAAGAACGAATGGATGTAAATTTGACTTGTGATTTTGTTGGAGATATGAGAAGTTCAATCCAAGACATTAGTTGCTATTGGCAGAAGAATGAGTCCAAATTGTCAGCTGGGTTTACAATCCGATGGGATAGTGATACACGAAGGGGTACTATGATTTTATCATTGCGAAATGTAAGTAAGACAGATGTAGGAAACTACACCTGTATTGTTTGGATTAAAGAGAGTTTTGATTATGGAAAAAGGGCATTAGAGGTTACTGCAAAATCAGAACCTATGCAGAAAAGAAACAGAGCCAGGAGAGAGTTAAAAGATTTGGAAAAAGACGAAATGCAACCAATACAAATAATCCAGGCGCCACAACAGGAAACACAAGAAAATCTAATGCAAAAGAAAGTTAGCTGAAAAACACCCAGTCTAGAACTGTACAAAAGTATACACTTGTGACACCCCGAAAGTGAAGTTACCTTTCCACCTGTGGTCCTTGCATTAAGGACAGGTTGTGCCTGTAGAGGAATTAAATACTCCATGAGTGAACCTGTAATACAATTCGGAGTGAGAATAGATTGTAGAACTACGATCAGGAGCACAGGAAATTTAGTTTGGGTTACAAGTGATGGACAATGGACGACTCACCTCCCCTTGGATGGGTTGGTGACTGAAATAACTTTAGGGTTACCAACTCTCTGCCCAATTTGGAAGAAAGCGCCATTTAAGGGTAGATTAGAAAATTTATGGATAATGAAGAGAGAAATAAAGGATGATGATGATTGGCAAGAACCATCATCCGGTGTGAAGTTAGGTTGGGCTTTAGAATCATTGTTTGCTCCAATTAGTGCTTATCGGAATAGAGAAATGTTGTACCGGTTGTTAGGACAAACGGAAAGGCTAGCAAGAGTGACTAAAGAAGGATTTAAGGAAATAAACTTACAATTACAGGCAACCACAAAAATGACCCTGCAAAATAGAATGGCATTAGATATGCTGTTGCTAAAAGAACATGGAGTATGTGGTTATTTACGAGATAAGATTGATCATTGTTGTGTACATATTCCGAATGTTACAGCCGCGGTAGAACGTGATTTGTCTCAGCTAACGCAAATTGAACATGCAACTGAGGAAGAAAGAGAAGAAAGTGCCCATAATTGGGTTGCTGCTTTAGCAAAGTCATTTGGATTGAACATCTCTGGTTGGGTAGCATCTTTAATTCAATGGTGTATAATAATTATAATTATTATGTTAGCTATTATGGGAGTGTTGCGTTTGATTCAAAATATTGTTAATAAGGAACGGCAACACTTGGGGAAAATTTTAAAAGCTGTTACCAGGAAGAATCATGAACTTCCCCCGAGATATGAAGACATTGGAAATAATTCATTGCAGCTACAATCACCAGTTTGAGACGGTCCAAAGAATATGGAAATCTGCGGAACTGATGATGAAAATCCTTGCAGTCTGGAAGACTTGAAGTATTTTCAAAGGGGGGAATTGTTACATTATATTGATTAGAATAGGTTATACTTGGTAGACAAGATGAAGGTATAATTGCAGGTGTTGGGTACAGTACAGTCTGATGAAGTGGGTACAGTACAGTCTGATGAAGTGGGTACAGTACAGTCTGATGAAGTGGGTACAGTACAATCTGATGAACTAGGTACAGCACAATCTGATGAACTAGGTAAATGATAAGCAAATCTTGGCAACAGTAACTGAAGAAACTATAAATGGGAAACAATCATGTAGCTTAGCAATTCTGTTGATTATGTTACGTAACCGAACACTATAAATATTAACCAAGTTAAACGGGGATTTGGGATTCTCAGCTTTGGACATGAGTCCCTGAGACCCCGGGCCCCGAATAAAGCACCGCATATAACTGCTTTCGTAGTTATGTGTTTCTTTACGGGCAACAGTTTTCTGGCGACCCAGATGGGACTTCGGGAGTAGTGTTGACGGTTCGCTTTCCGATTTTGCTCCGTGCCGGCACCGAGGAATTCTCGGGGAGCCATCGGCTGCGCCCGCTCTGCGCTGCTGCTGACGTCCCAAAGTGGTAAGCCCGAAGGTGCTTTATTGTAATATTTGGTCGGGTGCCTGCCTAATAAGACGTGACGGCGATTCACGCAAGGTTGGGCTAACGAGCTCGAGGTCTGGTCTGTGGAAGCCTAGGCGCTGGCCGTCAGACGGAGCGAAAGCCCCGCAGGTCCAGCACTCACGGACATACGTGGCTGTCTCGTGAGTTTGGTTTGGTCTTTTGTTTCCCATCAGAGGCTATCTTTCCGTTTTCTACCCCGTAGTTTAGTGTGTGTGTGTGTGTGGAGTGAGTGTGTAAGACCATGGTAATACCGGATAATTCTCCGTTAGGATGTTTATTAAAGCATTGGAAAAGTGCGGGATATTTTCAGAGTATGAGTAAAAGTCGATTTATAGATTATTGTACGAATTGGTGGCCACATATGAGTATGATGGACCCCGGTGGCCTGAACACGGAAGTTTAGATCCGGGTGTTATAGGTCCATTAATGAGATATTGTTAAGAACTTGAAAAATGGGATGAAGTACCATATGTTGATCTATTTTATGATATACGTAATCATCCAGATATGCAGAGAGAATGTGGAATGTTGTTGGTACATCCCGAAAAAAAGATAAAACAAAATGTGAAGGATGTGTAGGTAATAAGAAGTGTATGACTTGTTTGGCAATACAAAATTCAATAAGAGAGCCAGAGGAGGTATCACTTTTAGCATCACCGACGGCCCCTGTGATGTCCGATATAGATGCAGGGGACGATAGTGATACTGATAGTATTAAGGCGGTAAAACCGTCAGAATCAATTAATACTGGAGCGATCCAGATTAAGTTAACACCGAAGGGTTCGCCAGGGCATTCATCATGCCCAAGACAAGCGCAACGAACCCCAATTGCACAGAGAACAAGACAAGGGAGGAAGGAACAAGAGCAAAACAGTAAAGTATTATTAGCCCCTTTACGAGAGGCAATTTCGGGGACTGATAAAGTATATGGGAAAGTTCCTTTTTCCCCAGGAGATTTAGTAATTTGGAAGCAATCAGCTGGAAAGTGTACAATAATAGGAAAAAAAAAAAAAAAACAAACCACAAAGAGAAATCAGGCAGGATTATTAGCAATGTTACAACGAGTAAATCAAGGAATAAGAGGCAGAAGTAGAGGACGAGGTCGAGGAGGATACAGGGTAGGAGGCATGCGGGGAATACCTCAAAATCAGCTAGGGATAAATCAGTGTGCGTTTTGCAGACAACAGGGACATTGGAAAAATGAGTGCCCAGTGAAAATGAATTTGGCCCAGCAGACTTCAGTAGGAGGAACACCAATGGCAGAAACAATGATGTTAGGACATTTGGGGCAACATAGTAGCTGACTAAGTGATGGATTAAAAGTGACAACAGAAATTGATGGGGAAGAGAAACAATTATTGGTAGATACTGGGGCAACTTATTCTGTTTTAAATACTTGTTTAGGAAAGATAGGAGATACGATGATAACTGTGGTAGGAGCTACAGGAAAAACAGAGCAACGGCCCTTTCTGCGGCCATTGCATCTAAATTTTAGGGGTAAAGAATTAGATCATGAATTTCTCTATGTACCGGATTGTCCTACATCTTTGTTAGGACGAGATTTATTGTCAAGATTTAATGCTAAAATAATATTTGAAAATGGAAAAGCTAAGTTGCAGATACCTGAGGAAGAAATAGCTAGAACATTTATAGTAAAAGAAATAGCTAATACAACAATACCAATAGAGGTAGAAAACGCTGTAGTACCATGGGTATGGGAGACACAAGTACCGGGATTAGCGAAAGCAGCAAAACCTGTCATAGTAGAATTGAAAGAAGGTGTCCAACCGGTAAGAGTTAGACAATATCCTATACAGTTAGAAGCTAGGAAAGGGGTAGCACCATTAATTGCAAAATTTTTGATGCACAATGTGTTAGAAGAATGTGAATCTGAATATAATACACCAATATTTCCTATAAGAAAACCTAACGGAGATTATAGGTTAGTTCAAGATTTAAGAGCTGTAAACGAAATAGTTAAAGATATACATCCAGTAGTAGCAAATCCTTATACATTGTTAACATCTGTGGCAGAACAATTTAGATACTTTTCTGTAATTGATTTAAAAGATGCTTTCTTCTGCATCCCATTGGCATTACAAAGTAGGAAATTATTTGCGTTTGAATGGGAAAATCCGGATACAGGACGAAAACGACAGCTGACCTGGACCAGGTTACCACAAGGCTTCAAAAACAGTCCTACAATGTTTGGGAATCAGCTGGCACGAGAACTGGAGGATTGGAAGGAGCAAGGATATTTTCAATTACCATCAAAAGCATACTTATTGTTGCAATATGTGGATGACATTTTCGTGGCGACAGAAAGGTATGAAAACTGCATTACTGTTACAGTTGCGTGATTAAATTTACTGGGACAGAGCGGTTATCGAGTTTCTAAGGAAAAAGCCCAAATTGCCCGGGAAAAAGTGATATATCTGGGATGTGAAATTTCCCAAGGACAAAGACGGTTGGGGGTGAATAGAATACAAGCGATTTGTGCCATCCCTGAACCTAGAAATTTGCACGAGTTACGAACTTTTCTAGGAATGACAGGGTGGTGCAGACTCTGGATTTTGAATTATGGACTGTTAGCCAAACCACTGTATGCAGCTTTAAAAGAGCCACAATTAGTTTGGAGTTTAGAGTGTAAAAGGGCTTTTCAAGACTTAAAACAGGCTCTGCAAGAAGCCCCAGCATTAGGATTGCCTGATTTGACAAAAACATTTCAACTCTTTGTACATGAGCGGCAACGACTAGCGCTTGGAGTTTTAACTCAACGAATTGGATCATGGAAGAGACCGGTGGGCTATTTTTCCAAGCAGTTGGATACGGTAAGTGCCGGATGGCCTTCTTGCCTCCGAGCAGTGGCTGCTACTGTAATGTTAGTCCAAGAAGCTAGAAAATTGACATTGGGAACAAAAATGGAAGTATTTGTGCCCCACATGGTGATTGCAGTTTTGGAACAAAAGGGGGGTCATTGGTTGTCATCCAGTAGAATGTTGAAATATCAGGCAATATTGAGAGAACAGGATGATATATTTTTAAAGATAACAACATGTTTGAATCCCGCTGAATTTTTAGGTAGCAAAATAGAGGAAGGCGAGCTGGAACATGATTGTATTGAGGTGATCGAACAAACTTACGCCAGTAGGGTAGATCTGAAAGATATTCCCCTTGTAAATCCTGACTGGACATTATTTACAGACGGTAGCAGCTTTGTTGAGAATGGAACACGATATTCTGGATATGCTGTGGTTACTAAGCTTGAAGTAATTGAAGCAAAGGCATTAATGCCAGGAACGTCAGCGCAAAAGGCAGAACTGGTCGCTCTAATTCGGGCTTTAATACCGAGTACGGATAAGAGAGTGAATATTTGGACAGATTCTAAATACGCTTTTGGAATAATACATATACATGGAGCTTTATGGAAGGAAAGAGGATTGTTGACGGCTCAAGGTAGTATTATTAAATATCGAACCGAGATCTTACAGTTATTAGAGGCTGTGGTACTACCTCAGCAAGTGGCTGTAATGCATTGTCGAGGACATCAGAGGGATGGCAGCGATGTGGCACAAGGAAACATGAAGGCAGACCAGGCAGCCAAAATTGCTGCACGGCAAGTATGGACTGAATTAGCTCTAATACCTACTAAGGTAAGCCCGATTACTGCTCATCTCTCTGTAAATCCCTTTTATACCCAAGAAGATGAAAAATTAGCCGATTTGGTAAAGGCACAGAAGAATTCACATGGATGGTATGTAACAGGTAATGGACAAGTAGTAGTGCCTGCTACAATTATGAAACGAATAATACAAACTGAACATAATAAATGCCATTGGGGAGCAGAAGCATTGGTGCAGTTTTTAAAGCGGAGCATTATATCTGCACAAATGTTAACAATAGCAAAAGGGGTGAATGCGAAGTGTCCAGTATGTTTAAAGAATAATCCGGTAATACGAAAACAAATTCCAATGGGAACTTTGAAAGTGGGAATAGAACCAGGTGACTATTGGCAAGTGGATTTTGCAGAATTACCTAAATCAAAAGGGTTTCAGTATTTATTGGTATACGTATGTACCTTTTCAGGGTGGCTAGAAGCATTTCCCTGTAGAACGAATCAAGCTAGAGAAGTAGTAAAAACTTTGTTAAAAGAGATCATACCTAGATTTGGGGTACCTTTAGGAATTTCTTCAGATCGAGGCCCACACTTTATAGCTAAAATAGTACAGGAAATTAGTGAAATGCTTGGAATTAGCTGGGATTTACATACACCATGGAGGCCACAATGTAGTGGAAAGGTAGAAAGGATGAATCAAACATTAAAAGGACAAATTAAAAAGATATGCCAGGAAGCTCAAATCCAATGGCCACAGGCATTGCCCCTTGCTTTATTGAGAATTCGTATAAAACCTAGAGAAGGGTTGTCTGTAAGTCCCTATGAAATTCTGTACGGTAAGCCATATACTGCACCAACGAAGGGAATGGGAAGTGCAGATTTACACCTCCAAGGAGATCAAGATGTTTATAGTTATATAATTTCTTTAAGCAGATTACTCACAGCCTTACGTGCCGCGATCATCTGGAATCGCCCTTTGCCGTTGGAGAATCAACCAGGAGACCAAGCGTATGTTCGAAATTGGCAAACGGAGCCTTTAAAGGAACAGTGGCATGGACTTTATTTGGTGCTATTGATAACATTTACCGCTGTGAAAGTAGCAGGAATTGATAATTGGATTCATTATACCAGAGTGAAGAAGGTACCATCACAATGGGGGGTAAAAATGATCACTCCTACAAAACTGAGATTTACATCTTGGTAATACTATGCTGGGTAGGATTAAGTAATGGTTTCGCTCAAATAATACATACATATGCTACTGTACATATAGAAGAACGAATGGATGTAAATTTGACTTGTGATTTTGTTGGAGATATGAGAAGTTCAATCCAAGACATTAGTTGCTATTGGCAGAAGAATGAGTCCAAATTGTCAACTGGGTTTACAATCCGATGGGACAGTGATACACGAAGGGGTACTATGATTTTATCATTGCGAAATGTAAGTAAGACAGATGTAGGAAACTACACCTGTATTGTTTGGATTAAAGAGAGTTTTGATTATGGAAAAAGGGCATTAGAGGTTACTGCAAAATCAGAACCTATGCAGAAAAGAAACAGAGCCAGGAGAGAGTTAAAAGATTTGGAAAAAGACGAAATGCAACCAATACAAATAATCCAGGCGCCACAACAGGAAACACAAGAAAATCTAATGCAAAAGAAAGTTAGCTGAAAAACACCCAGTCTAGAACTGTACAAAAGTATACACTTGTGACACCCCGAAAGTGAAGTTACCTTTCCACCTGTGGTCCTTGCATTAAGGACAGGTTGTGCCTGTAGAGGAATTAAATACTCCATGAGTGAACCTGTAATACAATTCGGAGTGGGAATAGATTGTAGAACTACGATCAGGAGCACAGGAAATTTAGTTTGGGTTACAAGTGATGGACAATGGACGACTCACCTCCCCTTGGATGGGTTGGTGACTGAAATAACTTTAGGGTTACCAACTCTCTGCCCAATTTGGAAGAAAGCGCCATTTAAGGGTAGATTAGAAAATTTATGGATAATGAAGAGAGAAATAAAGGATGATGATGATTGGCAAGAACCATCATCCGGTGTGAAGTTAGGTTGGGCTTTAGAATCATTGTTTGCTCCAATTAGTACTTATCGGAATAGAGAAATGTTGTACCGGTTGTTAGGACAAACGGAAAGGCTAGCAAGAGTGACTAAAGAAGGATTTAAGGAAATAAACTTACAATTACAGGCAACCACAAAAATGACCCTGCAAAATAGAATGGCATTAGATATGCTGTTGCTAAAAGAACATGGAGTATGTGGTTATTTACGAGATAAGATTGATCATTGTTGTGTACATATTCCGAATGTTACAGCCGCGGTAGAACGTGATTTGTCTCAGCTAACGCAAATTGAACATGCAACTGAGGAAGAAAGAGAAGAAAGTACCCATAATTGGGTTGCTGCTTTAGCAAAGTCATTTGGATTGAACATCTCTGGTTGGGTAGCATCTTTAATTCAATGGTGTATAATAATTATAATTATTATGTTAGCTATTATGGGAGTGTTGCGTTTGATTCAAAATATTGTTAATAAGGAACGGCAACACTTGGGGAAAATTTTAAAAGCTGTTACCAGGAAGAATCATGAACTTCCCCCGAGATATGAAGACATTGGAAATAATTCATTGCAGCTACAATCACCAGTTTGAGACGGTCCAAAGAATATGGAAATCTGCGGAACTGATGATGAAAATCCTTGCAGTCTGGAAGACTTGAAGTATTTTCAAAGGGGGGAATGGTTACATTATATTGATTAGAATAGGTTATACTTGGTAGACAAGATGAAGGTATAATTGCAGGTGTTGGGTACAGTACAATCTGATGAACTGGGTACAGTACAATCTGATGAACTGGGTACAGTACAATCTGATGAAGTGGGTACAGTACAATCTGATGAAGTGGGTACAGCACAATCTGATGAACTAGGTAAATGATAAGCAAATCTTGGCAACAGTAACTGAAGAAACTATAAATGGGAAACAATCATGTAGCTTAGCAATTCTGTTGATTATGTTATGTAACCGAACACTATAAATATTAACCAAGTTAAACGGGGATTTGGGATTCTCAGCTTTGGACATGAGTCCCTGAGACCCCGGGCCCCGAATAAAGCACCGCATATAACTGCTTTCGTAGTTATGTGTTTCTTTACGGGCAACAGTTTTCTGGCGACCCAGATGGGACTTCGGGAGTAGTGTTGACGGTTCGCTTTCCGATTTTGCTCCGTGCCGGCACCGAGGAATTCTCGGGGAGCCATCGGCTGCGCCCGCTCTGCGCTGCTGCTGACGTCCCAAAGTGGTAAGCCCGAAGGTGCTTTATTGTAATATTTGGTCGGGTGCCTGCCTAATAAGACGTGACGGCGATTCACGCAAGGTTGGGCTAACGAGCTCGAGGTCTGGTCTGTGGAAGCCTAGGCGCTGGCCGTCAGACGGAGCGAAAGCCCCGCAGGTCCAGCACTCACGGACATACGTGGCTGTCTCGTGAGTTTGGTTTGGTCTTTTGTTTCCCATCAGAGGCTATCTTTCCGTTTTCTACCCCGTAGTTTAGTGTGTGTGTGTGTGTGGAGTGAGTGTGTAAGACCATGGTAATACCGGATAATTCTCCGTTAGGATGTTTATTAAAGCATTGGAAAAGTGCGGGATATTTTCAGAGTATGAGTAAAAGTCGATTTATAGATTATTGTACGAATTGGTGGCCACATATGAGTATGATGGACCCCGGTGGCCTGAACACGGAAGTTTAGATCCGGGTGTTATAGGTCCATTAATGAGATATTGTTAAGAACTTGAAAAATGGGATGAAGTACCATATGTTGATCTATTTTATGATATACGTAATCATCCAGATATGCAGAGAGAATGTGGAATGTTGTTGGTACATCCCGAAAAAAAGATAAAACAAAATGTGAAGGATGTGTAGGTAATAAGAAGTGTATGACTTGTTTGGCAATACAAAATTCAATAAGAGAGCCAGAGGAGGTATCACTTTTAGCATCACCGACGGCCCCTGTGATGTCCGATATAGATGCAGGGGACGATAGTGATACTGATAGTATTAAGGCGGTAAAACCGTCAGAATCAATTAATACTGGAGCGATCCAGATTAAGTTAACACCGAAGGGTTCGCCAGGGCATTCATCATGCCCAAGACAAGCGCAACGAACCCCAATTGCACAGAGAACAAGACAAGGGAGGAAGGAACAAGAGCAAAACAGTAAAGTATTATTAGCCCCTTTACGAGAGGCAATTTCGGGGACTGATAAAGTATATGGGAAAGTTCCTTTTTCCCCAGGAGATTTAGTAATTTGGAAGCAATCAGCTGGAAAGTGTACAATAATAGGAAAAAAAAAAAAAAAACAAACCACAAAGAGAAATCAGGCAGGATTATTAGCAATGTTACAACGAGTAAATCAAGGAATAAGAGGCAGAAGTAGAGGACGAGGTCGAGGAGGATACAGGGTAGGAGGCATGCGGGGAATACCTCAAAATCAGCTAGGGATAAATCAGTGTGCGTTTTGCAGACAACAGGGACATTGGAAAAATGAGTGCCCAGTGAAAATGAATTTGGCCCAGCAGACTTCAGTAGGAGGAACACCAATGGCAGAAACAATGATGTTAGGACATTTGGGGCAACATAGTAGCTGACTAAGTGATGGATTAAAAGTGACAACAGAAATTGATGGGGAAGAGAAACAATTATTGGTAGATACTGGGGCAACTTATTCTGTTTTAAATACTTGTTTAGGAAAGATAGGAGATACGATGATAACTGTGGTAGGAGCTACAGGAAAAACAGAGCAACGGCCCTTTCTGCGGCCATTGCATCTAAATTTTAGGGGTAAAGAATTAGATCATGAATTTCTCTATGTACCGGATTGTCCTACATCTTTGTTAGGACGAGATTTATTGTCAAGATTTAATGCTAAAATAATATTTGAAAATGGAAAAGCTAAGTTGCAGATACCTGAGGAAGAAATAGCTAGAATATTTATAGTAAAAGAAATAGCTAATACAACAATACCAATAGAGGTAGAAAACGCTGTAGTACCATGGGTATGGGAGACACAAGTACCGGGATTAGCGAAAGCAGCAAAACCTGTCATAGTAGAATTGAAAGAAGGTGTCCAACCGGTAAGAGTTAGACAATATCCTATACAGTTAGAAGCTAGGAAAGGGGTAGCACCATTAATTGCAAAATTTTTGATGCACAATGTGTTAGAAGAATGTGAATCTGAATATAATACACCAATATTTCCTATAAGAAAACCTAACGGAGATTATAGGTTAGTTCAAGATTTAAGAGCTGTAAACGAAATAGTTAAAGATATACATCCAGTAGTAGCAAATCCTTATACATTGTTAACATCTGTGGCAGAACAATTTAGATACTTTTCTGTAATTGATTTAAAAGATGCTTTCTTCTGCATCCCATTGGCATTACAAAGTAGGAAATTATTTGCGTTTGAATGGGAAAATCCGGATACAGGACGAAAACGACAGCTGACCTGGACCAGGTTACCACAAGGCTTCAAAAACAGTCCTACAATGTTTGGGAATCAGCTGGCACGAGAACTGGAGGATTGGAAGGAGCAAGGATATTTTCAATTACCATCAAAAGCATACTTATTGTTGCAATATGTGGATGACATTTTCGTGGCGACAGAAAGGTATGAAAACTGCATTACTGTTACAGTTGCGTGATTAAATTTACTGGGACAGAGCGGTTATCGAGTTTCTAAGGAAAAAGCCCAAATTGCCCGGGAAAAAGTGATATATCTGGGATGTGA
>NW_027118608.1:0-70711 GCF_036417845.1 Apteryx mantelli | reverse complement strand
TTGGAAAACACTACAGGGCCGACGCCGCGCCGCAACCCTGCTCCGGGGCCCGCCTTGCCCCCCCGCTCCTGCCCGGCCCGCGCCGCCAACGAACCGGCGCCCTAAACGCCGCACACGCAAAAACGCAAACGTCGCACCCGCGCTCCAGCACACCCTGCCCCGCGCTCCCGGCGCTCCCGGCGCCCGGCCCCAGCCCCGCCCCCCCCCCCCACTCGCCCCGCAACCGCCGCCTCCACGCAGCGACCGGCCGCAGCGGGCAGGACGCAGCCCGACACCCGGCGCCCCCCGAACCTGCGCGTTCGCCTCACCGCGGGCCCCCACGTCCTTCCCTCCACGGCCGCCTCCGCCCTTCACCGCCCGCCGCCGCCCAGCCAAAACGCCCTCCCTGCTCGCCGCCATCTTGCTTCCCCACCGCCGGGGGAGCCCGATGGGAGGGGGGAGCAAGGGGGAGCCCGATGGGAGGGGGGGAGCAAGGGGGATCCCGAGGGGAGGGGGGGAGCGAGGGGGATCCCGAGGGGAGGGGGGGGAGCGAGGGGGATCCCGAGGGGAGGGGGGAGCTGGAGGGAACCCGAGGGGCGGGGGGAGCCCGAGAGGAGGGGGGGAGCCGGGGGAGCCCGAGGGGAGGGGGGGAGCCGGGGGAGCCCGAGGGAGGGGGGGGGCGAGGGGGAGCCCGAGGGGAGGGGGGGGGGCGAGGGGGAGCCCGAGGGGGCGGGGGGGGCGAGGGGGAGCCCGAGGGGCGGGGGGGGGCGAGGGGGAGCCCGAGGGGAGGGGGGGAGCAGGAGGAACCCGAGGGGCGGGGGGGAGCAGGAGGGAACCCGAGGGGCGGGGGGAGCGAGGGGGAGCCCAAAGGGGCGGGGGGGAGCGAGGGGGAGCCCGAGGGGCGGGGGGAGCTGGAGGGAAACCCGAGGAGCGGGGGGAGCCCGAGAGGAGGGGGGGAGCAAGGGGGAGCCCGAGGGGAGGGGGGGAGCCGGGGAGCCCGAGGGGAGGGGGGGGGCGAGGGGGAGCCCGAGGGACGGGGGGAGCTGGAGGGAACCCGAGGGGCGGGGGGAGCCCGAGAGGAGGGGGGGAGCCGGGGGAGCCCGAGGGGAGGGGGGGGAGCGAGGGGGAGCCCGAGGGGAGGGGGGGGAGCGAGGGGGAGCCCGAGGGGCGGGGGGGGCGAGGGGGGAGCCCGAGGGGCGGGGGGGGCAGGAGGGAAACCCGAGGGGCGGGGGGGAGCCCGAGGGGAGGGGGGGAGCCGGGGGAGCCCGAGGGGCGGGGGGGGGGCGAGGGGGAGCCCGAGGGGCGGGGGGGAAGCCCGAGAGGAGGGGGGGGAGCAAGGGGGAGCCCGAGGGGCGGGGGGGGGCGAGGGGGAGCCCGAGGGGGCGGGGGGAGCCCGAGAGGAGGGGTAGCCGGGGGAGCCCGAGGGGAGGGGGGGAGCGAGGGGGAGCCCGAGGGTGGGGGGGGGGGGGCGGAGGGGGAGCCCCGAGGGGCGGGGGGAGCAGGAGGGAACCCGGAGGGGCGGGGGGAGCCCGAGGGGAGGGGGGGAGCCGGGGGAGCCCGAAGGGGCGGGGGGGGGCGAGGGGGAGCCCGAGGGGCGGGGGGGAGCCCGAAAGGAGGGGGGGAGCAAGGGGGAGCCCCGAGGGGCGGGGGGGGGCGAGGGGGAGCCCGAGGGGAGGGGGGGAGCCGGGGGGAGCCCGAGGGGAGGGGGGGAGCGAGGGGGGGAGCCCGAGGGGGAGGGGGGGGAGCGAGGGGGAGCCCGAGGGGAGGGGGGAGCGAGGAGGAGCCCGAGGGGAGGGGGGGAGCACCCTAATATGAAATTAATACTAAGGGAGGCGAGGACCCGCAATAGCGCACTCGCGTGCTCGCGGCGCGGCGCTTGCAGCCGGGCGGCTCACGCGTGCGAAACCGCAAGCCCGCCGCGGCAGCCCGGGGCTCCCAGCGAGCGCCCCCGAGGCTGCCCGTGCCCGTGGGCCCGCTCCGCGAGCACCGGGAAGGGGCGACGAGCACGCGCCATTCGCTTACCCGTTCCCGAAACGGCGGAGAGCAGCGGCAAACATGGCGACCGGCACTGAGCATGTGCTCGCCGCCTGTGTGCGCACGCGCGCCCCCCCCCCAACCGGGTGCAGTACCGCTTTTTGGGACACCGGGTGGCAGCAGTGAGCGCGGCGGAAACGCAGTGCTCACGCAACGCCCCCCCCACCGGGTGCAGTACCGGCTTTTTTGGGACACCGGGTGGCAGCAGTGAGCGCGGGCGGAGCGCAGTGCGCACGCGCGCCCCCCCCCCCTTTTCGTGCAATACCGCTTTTTGGACACCCCGAGGGCAGCAGGGAGCACGGCCGCCCGCCGTGTGCATGCGCCACGGTGCAGTTACTGCTTTTTCGACACCCGAGCGACACGTGTCCGGTAAGGACCACACACACACACACACACACACACACACACACGCACCACCCCCAGCGGGCCACTGCTTGCAGGGCGGAGAAGGCACAGGCACCTGGAAGTACAGCTGCTGGCCTGCCCCGGAGCACAACGCGAACAGCTGCTGGGAAACCCCGCCGACAGAGAACCGCACCTCCCGCCACCTCGGGAGGGCGCAACACGGTCTCCCAGAAGGGCCAGTACGGGGAAGACTGCACCTGCCGGCATGCCCTGCAGACTAAAACGGCTGCTGGGAAAAACCCCTGCCAGAAAACTACAGTTCCCAGCGTGCCGTGCAGACTAAAAGGGCCGCCCGGAAGGCCCGGTGCCGGAAGACTACCGCTCCCCAGCATGCCGTGCAAAAGCAACATGGCCGCCCGGAAGCCCGGTGGCCGGAAGACTACCGCTCCCAGCATGCCCGGCGCCGGGGTGGCGCAGCGCTCCCTCACCCTCCCGCCCTTCGCTCCGTAGCCATCGCGTTCCGGGCCCGCCCCCTCTGCCCGCCGCCCCGCCCGCCCGCCCCTCGGCACCCGCCACCCCGCCGCAGCGCCCCCGCAGAGACCCCCCCCCGCCCCGCACGCCCTTTGCAGAGATTTCACTGCCCTCGCCTCGGCTCACCCGCCCCTTATTTACAGCGCCTGCTGCGAGGCGCAGAGTCGCTGCGTGTCGTGCTCGAGCCGCTTCTCCCGGAGGCTTCAGGAACAGCGCTTTCCTTTGAACGGCGTTGCAAAATACTCCACAGACAAAAAAAGAGGCAGAGGCTGCACTTAAAAAACAAACAAAACAAACAAAACAAACCAACCCCACCCACCTACTTAATGGGACAATTTTGCAAGCGTTCCAAGAAGCAGCCGTTCTTCTTTAGGACTTTCCACCTCCTGCCTTTACTGATTGTTAAACGAAATAAACAGGCCAAAGCAAGCCACGCTATTTGCTTGACAGACTGCTCAGCTTTTATTATTCAACAGCACGAGATGCTGGCACACGGTACGTCTGGCACGTTAAAGCATGAAAAACGTTTACTATTCCCATCACCTTTTTTAGCTCGTTTTCCTGTAGTGCCGCCAAAGGCTCGTTCCGTTTCGAAAAGAGCCGGCCTTTTCTAGCAGCGATCGCAGCCTAAAGGGCTATTCCTAGGGGGAGAAAGACTAACGGCTCGCTCACCTAGGTACCACTTACCTGGCTCCATTAGTTTACTACGGGGATTAGCAAGGAAAGCGCATCGCCTTCTCGAAAAGGGAAAGACGCTCTTTTAAGCGCTTCCAGCGACTCCCCAGCATTGCCGTTTACTTTGCACGGCTAGCCAGCTTCTTCAAAGCCAGCTGCAAGAAAGAGTTTTGCCTCCGAGGCACAACTTTCTGCTTCCCCAGGGGCCGCTCGAGAGGAAAGCGGGCATTCGCCGCCCGGCCCTCGGACAAAGCGCACGGCAAGCCCTCGAGCACAGCACAAGACACCTTCTCTAGGGAAACCCACTACTACGTCTCCTTCGCCGCAGGTTTTTCTCGGTATCGTGGCCCATTCGACAAACAAAAGAGGGCGAGAAATGTTTTCATCTGCTCTAAGGGCTTTTCGTAGAAGAGAACGACATCGAAAGGAGTTACTACGGGATTTCAGGCTCGGCTACGCACGCTACCCCAGCGCCACGGACTCGCTTTCAAGGGTCGGTAACGCGCGCGTTTTTTTGCGCTCGTATTCACGGAACGAACAGGCGCTTCCCCGAGGAGGAGCGTTCGTAAAAAAACTCTGACAACGCGTTGCGAGGCAGCAAACCTAGGCGAGCAGTTCTTTTACTGGGATCCCTCGGCTGACGTTTTCTTCGGCCGCACGCACGCGGTCAAAGGCGTCTTTCTCACGTCCCCGCCGTCAGGGGCCTCCCCGGCAATTCCCGCAGCGACTCCCCCCTCGGGACAAACAGCTCGAGGACACGCACGGTCCTCGCTAAAAGAACGGGGGGGGGGAAACAAACGCGTGCGCTGCGCGTGGCACTCGCAGACCCCATCTTCAGGTCCAAAAGAGAACTCTCTAAAGCGGACCAGGCGGGCCAAAGAGGTCCCTTCTTTGCGCCACGCTTCTTTTCCTCGCGCAGACGTCGGCCGCCTCTGCCCGCTCTCACGGGATCCCCTACCGGCAAGGGCACGGCGAAAACGTTTTCGGAAACGACAGCGTTTCCCAGAAGCATTTTCCAACGCCTTGGGAAAAACAGCCGAAGGAGAGGCTCACGCGGGGTTGCGTAACTAGAAAAGAACGCTCCGCACAGAGGCCTCAAATGACCAGCCCGGAGCAGGGATCCCGGGCTCTCCGGGAGCGCAGGAGTTCTCACGTCCTTACTGAATAGAGAGCGCTGCCCGTGAAACACGAGACGCCGCAGCGACGCCGATCGTCGGAGGAAGCCTGCAATAAGAGCGAAAGAAAAGCAGACGTTGAGGACAAAGACCCAGTTACGAGCCCCTCGCAATCCAGACACGCTTCTAGATTTACCGCCTATTTTCAAGGCGCACCTTCGGCAATTCCGTCCAATTTATTTTCCCCAGAAGCCCGAGGCGAGGACGAAAACGCCTCTCAAAGGAAGGTACGGCACAACCGCTCTGGCCTATAAACTACCGGTTTCGACACAGGAAAAGCACGGGGAAAGCGCTCGCGTTTCCCCCCGAGGAAACCACGTCCAAGCAGACCGATGAAGCAGGCCCCAAGTCTGAAAGCGGGACACAAAGGAAGCCCGTTTTGGCGGCCACGAGCTGGAAACACGCCGTTCTCCTCCTCGCTAACAAACCTCCCGTAGAGACCGGCAGCTGTTACAGCGCCTTCTGCGCTACACGGAGGAGTCGGATACCGGGCAGATGCCGCGTCCCGAACGCGCAACTAGAGATTTTGAACGCACGGACCGTAAACAAACGCCCGTGACGTAGCGGAGGTTCTAGCGTATTCACGTTTTACCGTGCGTCAGTTTCTCCCGCGCGGACGGGGCCGTTTCCACCGTCTTTACTCGTTAGCTGACGGACGCCCTAGGAGAAAGCAAAGAAAGGAAGAAATTCAGAACGAAATGAAACAGATCGGAGGCAGCCTCAAAGGCTTTTGATTCCATCCCCCCAGGCAGCCGAACCACCTTTGCAAAGGCACATCTCAAAAGACGTGTCCCTTCCGCGATCGCTGCGCTCCTGAGAGGCCTAATAGTAGATGGTGCTTGTTAAACAGGAATGAGACGGTAAAAAACAGATTGTTTCCCCAGTCTCAAAGAGATTTACGGCATCTACATATTATGATACAACAAAAAGGAAAAAAACAAGATGCATTTTTTTTGTTTTTTTGGGGGGGGGGGGGGAGGGCGGGCGGTGGGGAAATCCTTAAAGCTTTCAAACACCAGCATCTTAATACGGCTTATTTGCACCTTAATTCTGAAGAGAACGAGAAGGGGGCAGAGCTGGCCACAAAGGCGGCGAGGGTAAAAGAGGGAGGCAAAGGCAGACAGAGAAAGGGGGACAGCGCAGGGCAGAAGAGGGAGAGGCAGGCAAACGGGCGGACGGGGAGCTGAACAGAGGCACGGAAACAGAAACGAGAAGGCTGCCGAGGGGGACGGGAGGGCTGCAAAAGGAGCCTGGCGTTCAGCGACGGTATTTTACCGCTCCTCGCGCGTTTAGCAGCCCCTTTCAGATGCTTAAGCCCAAATTCTCTCAGCCCTTCACAGCTTCAGTGCCCGCGGCACCTAGTTTTCTCCACACTCTCCAATCTTCCTCGCTCTTTTCCTGTCCTGCTCAAAACCCCCCCCAGACCCCTTCTGTACTTACGCGCTTCCTTAAAAACAGTATCGCCGAAACCAACCCGAACGGGCCTGAGCCGCTCCTCTTCCGCTCGCCAGCCCTCGGAACGTCAGCCTGCAAACGAATCGGGACCCGCCGAGGTCACCGGCAGAGTCCTCCTTTCGGAGCTTCGTCCCCGCCCCCCCCCCCCCCCCAAGCTTTAACACGGCGGTTTTCCCAACCAAGCGGGGCAAAACGCAGGGGCCTCCCTTTCAGCCCCGTAACGGATTTTATCGCGGCCTCCCAAGTCGCCGTGACGACGCTAAGCGGCAAAAGCAAGGCAAAGGAACCAAGCGGGGCAAACGCAGGGCCTCCCTTCAGCCCCGTAACGGATTTTATCGCGGCCTCCCAAGTCGCCGTGACGACGCTAAGCGGCAAAGCAAGGCAAAGGCAGCTGGGGGCACAGCTTACCCACCTAGCCGCGAAAATTCCTATTTGAGGCCTCCCTCGCTGCTTTTGCCAGGCAAACGCACCAAAACAAAGCTCCCGACAGGCAGCTGAGGCTGCACACGGACCTCGGGGCCCCGCTAGCAACAGCGCCGCCGGAGCCGCCGGGCTGCCAGGCGCTATTCCCCCCCCCCCCACGCACACACCCTGCCCTGCCGGCCCGCGAACCGCGGCTTACGACTCACGAGTGCGGGAAGGACGCCGCCGAGCTTCCCGCGGCCGAAGGCTCCTCGTCAGGAGCGGGCAGAGAACCTTTCCGCCGGCATTCGGAGTCCCCCGGCCGCTCTCGACACCCGAGAACTTGCCGACAAAGGGCTGAGGGCGGGAGCCCGCACTTCTTCACGGCAGCACACAGCCGTTCCCCGACGTGCCCAACGCCTAGGAGTAGCGCAATTTATAAAGACAAAAACAGCACCGCTACAGGGCGTAAAGCCAAGCTGAAATTCCGGCAGCCAAATCTGCGCGCCCGACAGAACGGGCCACGTGCATCAGCGCCTACAGCTCGAGGCTAGCGAGGCCTCGTGGGCGATGCTTCTCTGGCAGGCTGCACAGCTGAACTCCTGCGTCTCGCCCGAGAGTGTGCGCTGCCCACAAAAGCACAGAGCAAAGCAAAAATGGAAAGAAGGAAGGAAGGAAGGAAGGAAGGAAGGAAGGAAGTCGATTCAAAGGTCGGCAGAAAATCGTAACAATCCAAAGTTGTTTCTAACCACAAAAGCGCATCTAATACATGAGAAGGAGCCTTAATTCCGCAAGGCTTTCACTTTTCTTCTAGCTGCCGCCTTCCTGCTGCCCCAAATGCCATTGCCAGGCAATTAACCTGGGGTCGCGCTAACTGAGCCTTCCTGAAAGCCATCTCTTTGTTTTACAATTCGCACGCTTCCCTCTCCCTCTCTCTCTGGCCACCTGACCGCCGTTCTCCTAAGACAGGAACTTGCTGCCTTGGGGCTCTTAAAGCACCAAGACGCTTCGCAGACGCAGAAAGTCACGCGCGCAGAGACGGATGGACGCGGCATCCTTTCTGTAACGCGTACGCACCTTCCGTTAGATGTCGGTCACCTGTTATTCCGATCGCTATTAACGGCGAACCTTCCTCGCCGGGAGGAACGGGCTTTCCCTTTTGGGGCGGCGGAGACGGCTCTCGCTCGGTTCCTTTTCATTTTATTACTTCGGCTCGCTTACGTTTTTCTGGTCTCTTCAGCTTCAGCCGTGGCAATGAATCTAAAAATTAAATATCCTCTCTTTCCTTTTCTACGCACGCGTGTACGATAACAAAACAAGATACAAACAACCAAAGCAAAACTAAGGCAGCTACGGTTAACGATAGCCGCAGGAGCAACGTCGCGTCGCTTAGTCCCCAACGCTGCCCCCGGAAGGCCGAAATAACGAACGTTCCGCATCGAGAGTTACCTTAGTTACCCGGGCCAGAACGCCTCCTACTGCCGCAGCTTCTGGGGAGATCGAGGGTCCGCTGCTGCGTTCTTGCTTCCTCGTTTCAGCCCGCCCTCCCTTAGGGACTAAGCGCAAAAAACCGCTCGCTCGTCCGCCTTTGCTCTTTGTCAGCATTTGCTATCGTCGGTTCCGCCTCTGTAACGGAGAGAAAATTGCGTTTCACTTCCAAGAAAACACTTCGACTGACGTGCGCTCTTTTTCTCTTTCCCGTGTTTTTTTCCCCCCCGCCCCCCCTTTCTTTCTTTTTCCTTCTCTCCCTCAAAGGAAAGGTCTTAATACACCGCCTTGCATCATACGTTACAGACTAAACTGTTTGGAAACACTACAGGGCCGACGCCGCGCCGCAACCCTGCTCCGGGGCCCGCCTGCCCCCCCGCTCCTGCCCGGCCCGCGCCGCCAACGAACCGGCGCCCTAAACGCCGCACACGCAAAACGCAACGTCGCACCCGCGCTCCAGCACACCCTGCCCCGCGCTCCCGGCGCTCCCGGCGCCCGGCCCCAGCCCGCCCCCCCCCCCACTCGCCCCGCACCGCCGCCTCCACGCAGCGACGGCCGCAGCGGGCAGGACGCAGCCCGACACCCGGCGCCCCCGAACCTGCGCGTTCGCCTCACCGCGGGCCCCACGTCCCTTCCCTCCACGCCGCCTCCGCCCTCACCCGCCGCGCCGCCCAGCCAAAACGCCTCCCTGCTCGCCGCCATCTTGCTTCCCCACCGCCGGGGGAGCCCGATGGGAGGGGGGAGCAAGGGGGAGCCCGAGGGGAGGGGGGAGCAAGGGGGAGCCCGAGGGGAGGGGGGGAGCGAGGGGATCCCGAGGGGAGGGGGGGAGCGAGGGGGATCCCGAGGGGAGGGGGGAGCTGGAGGGAACCCGAGGGGAGGGGGAGCCCGAGAGGAGGGGGGGAGCCGGGGGAGCCCGAGGGGAGGGGGGGGAGCGAGGGGGAGCCCGAGGGGAGGGGGGGAGCGAGGGGGAGCCCGAGGGGCGGGGGGGGCAGGAGGGAACCCGAGGGGCGGGGGAGCCCGAGGGGAGGGGGGGAGCCGGGGGAGCCCGAGGGGCGGGGGGGGCGAGGGGGAGCCGAGGGGCGGGGGGAGCCCGAGAGAAGGGGGGGAGCAAGGGGGAGCCCGAGGGGAGGGGGGGCGAGGGGGAGCCCGAGGGGCGGGGGAGCCCGAGAGGAGGGGGTAGCCGGGGGAGCCCGAGAGGAGGGGGGGAGCGAGGGGGAGCCCGAGGGGTGGGGGAGCAGGAGGGAACCCGAGGGGCGGGGGGAGCCCGAGGGGAGGGGGGAGCCGGGGGAGCCCGAGGGGCGGGGGGGGCGAGGGGGAGCCCGAGGGGCGGGGGGAGCCCGAAAGGAGGGGGGGAGCAAGGGGGAGCCCGAGGGGCGGGGGGGGCGAGGGGGAGCCCGAGGGAGGGGGGGAGCCGGGGGAGCCCGAGGGGAGGGGGGGAGCGAGGGGAGCCCGAGGGGAGGGGGGAGCGAGGAGGAGCCCGAGGGGAGGGGGGAGCACGAAGGGAGGCGAGACCCGCAATGGCGCACTCGCGTGCTCGCGGCGCGGCGCTGCAGCCGGGCGGCTCACTGCGTGCGAACCGCAGCCCGCCGCGGCAGCCCGGGGCTCCCAGCGAGCGCCCCGAGGCTGCCCGTGCCCGTGGCCGCTCCGCGAGCACCGGGAAGGGGCGACGAGCACGCGCCATTCCGCTTACCCGTTCCCGAAACGGCGGAGAGCAGCGGCAAACATGGCGACCGGCACTGAGCATGTGCTCGCCGCCTGTGTGCGCACCGCGCCCCCCCCCCACCGGGTGCAGTACCGCTTTTTGGACACCGGGTGGCAGCAGTGAGCGCGGCGGAACGCAGTGCTCACGCACGCCCCCCCCACCGGGTGCAGTACCGCTTTTTGGACACCGGGTGGCAGCAGTGAGCGCGGCGGAGCGCAGTGCGCACGCGCGCCCCCCCCCTTTTCGTGCAATACCGCTTTTTGGACACCCCGAGGGCAGCAGGGAGCACGGCCGCCCGCCGTGTGCATGCGCCACGGTGCAGTACTGCTTTTTCGACACCCGAGCGACACGTGTCCGGTAAGGGACCACACACACACACACACACACACACACACACACACGCACACCCCCAGCGGGCCACTGCTGCAGGCGGAGAAGGCACAGGCACCTGGAAGTACAGCTGCTGGCCTGCCCCGGAGCACAACGCGAACAGCTGCTGGGAACCCCGCCGACAGAGAACCGCACCTCCCGCCACCTCGGGAGGCGCAACACGGTCTCCCAGAAGGCCAGTACGGGAAGACTGCACCTGCCGGCATGCCCTGCAGACTAAAACGGCTGCTGGGAAACCCCTGCCAGAAAACTACAGTTCCCAGCGTGCCGTGCAGACTAAAAGGGCCGCCCGGAAGCCCGGTGCCGGAAGACTACCGCTCCCAGCATGCCGTGCAAAAGCAACATGGCCGCCCGGAAGCCCGGTGCCGGAAGACTACCGCTCCCAGCATGCCCGGCGCCGGGGTGGCGCAGCGCTCCCTCACCCTCCCGCCCTTCGCTCCGTAGCCATCGCGTTCCGGCCCGCCCCTCTGCCCGCCGCCCGCCCGCCCGCCCTCGGCACCCGCACCCCGCCGCAGCGCCCCGCAGAGACCCCCCCCGCCCCGCACGCCCTTTGCAGAGATTTCACCGCCCTCGCCTCGGCTCACCCGCCCTTATTTACAGCGCCTGCTGCGAGGCGCAGAGTCGCTGCGTGTCGTGCTCGAGCCGCTTCTCCCGGAGGCTTCAGGAACAGCGCTTTCCTTTGAACGGCGTTGCAAAATACTCCACAGACAAAAAAGAGGCAGAGGCTGCACTTAAAAAACAAACAAACAAACAAACAAACAACCCCCACCCACCTACTTAATGGGACAATTTGCAAGCGTTCCAAGAAGCAGCCGTTCTTCTTAGGACTTTCCACCTCCTGCCTTTACTGATTGTTAAACGAAATAAACAGGCCAAAGCAAGCCACGCTATTTGCTTGACAGACTGCTCAGCTTTTATTATTCAACAGCACGAGATGCTGGCACACGGTACGTCTGGCACGTTAAAGCATGAAAACGTTACTATTCCCATCACCTTTTTAGCTCGTTTCCTGTAGTGCCGCCAAAGGCTCGTTCCGTTTCGAAAAGAGCCGGCCTTTTCTAGCAGCGATCGCAGCCTAAAGGCTATTCCTAGGGGAGAAAGACTAACGGCTCGCTCACCTAGGTACCACTTACCTGGCTCCATTAGTTACTACGGGGATTAGCAAGGAAAGCGCATCGCCTTCTCGAAAAGGGAAAGACGCTCTTTTAAGCGCTTCCAGCGACTCCCCAGCATTGCCGTTACTTTGCACGGCTAGCCAGCTTCTTCAAAGCCAGCTGCAAGAAAGAGTTTGCCTCCGAGGCACAACTTTCTGCTCCCCAGGGGCCGCTCGAGAGGAAAGCGGGCATTCGCCGCCCGCCCTCGGGACAAAGCGCACGGCAAGCCCTCGAGCACAGCACAAGACACCTTCTCTAGGGAAACCCACTACTACGTCTCCTTCGCCGCAGGTTTTTCTCGGTATCGTGGCCCATTCGACAAACAAAAGAGGGCGAGAAATGTTTTCATCTGCTCTAAGGGCTTTCGTAGAAGAGAACGACATCGAAAGGAGTTACTACGGGATTCAGGCTCGGCTACGCACGCTACCCCAGCGCCACGGACTCGCTTTCAAGGGTCGGTAACGCGCGCGTTTTTTGCGCTCGTATTCACGGAACGAACAGGCGCTTCCCCGAGGAGGAGCGTTCGTAAAAAACTCTGACAACGCGTTGCGAGGCAGCAAACCTAGGCGAGCAGTTCTTTACTGGGATCCCTCGGCTGACGTTTCTTCGGCCGCACGCACGCGGTCAAAGGCGTCTTTCTCACGTCCCGCCGTCAGGGCCTCCCCGGCAATTCCCGCAGCGACTCCCCCCTCGGGACAAACAGCTCGAGGACACGCACGGTCTCGCTAAAAGAAACGGGGGGGGGAACAAACGCGTGCGCTGCGCGTGGCACTCGCAGACCCCATCTTCAGGTCCAAAGAGAACTCTCTAAAGCGGACCAGGCGGGCCAAAGAGGTCCCTTCTTTGCGCCACGCTTCTTTCCTCGCGCAGACGTCGGCCGCCTCTGCCCGCTCTCACGGGATCCCCTACCGGCAAGGGCACGGCGAAACGTTTCGGAAACGACAGCGTTTCCCAGAAGCATTTCCAACGCCTTGGGAAAACAGCCGAAGGAGAGGCTCACGCGGGGTGCGTAACTAGAAAGAACGCTCCGCACAGAGGCCTCAAATGACCAGCCCGGAGCAGGGATCCCGGGCTCTCCGGGAGCGCAGGAGTTCTCACGTCCTTACTGAATAGAGAGCGCTGCCCGTGAAACACGAGACGCCGCAGCGACGCCGATCGTCGGAGGGAAGCCTGCAATAAGAGCGAAAGAAAAGCAGACGTTTGAGGACAAAGACCCAGTTACGAGCCCCTCGCAATCCAGACACGCTTCTAGATTTACCGCCTATTTCAAGGCGCACCTTCGGCAATTCCGTCCAATTTTACCGCCTATTTCAAGGCGCACCTTCGGCAATTCCGTCCAATTTATTTTCCCAGAAGCCCGAGGCGAGGACGAAACGCCTCTCAAAGGAAGGTACGCACAACCGCTCTGGCCTATAAACTACCGGTTTCGACACAGGAAAAGCACGGGGAAAGCGCTCGCGTTCCCCCGAGAACCACGTCCAAGCAGACCGATGAAGCAGGCCCCAAGTCTGAAAGCGGACACAAAGGAGCCCGTTTGGCGGGCCACGAGCTGAACACGCCGTTTCTCCTCCTCGCTAACAACCTCCCGTAGAGACCGGCAGCTGTACAGCGCCTTCTGCGCTACACGGAGGAGTCGGATACCGGGCAGATGCCGCGTCCCGAACGCGCAACTAGAGATTTGAACGCACGGACGTAAACAAACGCCCGTGACGTAGCGGAGTCTAGCGTATTCACGTTTACCGTGCGTCAGTTCTCCCGCGCGGACGGGCCGTTCCACCGTCTTTACTCGTTAGCTGACGGACGCCCTAGGAGAAAGCAAAGAAAGGAAGAAATTCAGAACGAAATGAAACAGATCGGAGGCAGCCTCCAAGGCTTTGATCCATCCCCCCAGGCGGCCGAACCCCCTTTGCAAAGGCACATCTCAAAAGACGTGTCCTTCCGCGATCGCTGCGCTCCTGAGAGCCTAATAGTAGATGGTGCTTGTTAAACAGGAATGAGATGGTAAAACAGATGTTTCCCAGTCTCAAGAGATTTACGGCATCTACGTATTATGATACACCAAAAAGGAAAAACAAGATGCATTTTTTTTTTGGGGGGGGGGGGGGAGGGCGGCGGTGGGGAAATCCTTAAAGCTTTCAACACCAGCATCTTAATACGGCTTATTTGCACCTTAATTCTGAAGAGAACGAGAAGGGGGGAGAGCTGGCCACAAAGGCGGCGAGGGAAAAAGAGGGAGGCAAAGGCAGACAGAGAAAGGGGACAGCGCAGGGCAGAAGAGGGAGAGGGAGGCAAACGGGCGGACGGGGAGCTGAACAGAGGCGCGGAAACAGAACGAGAAGGCTGCCGAGGGGGACGGAGGGCTGCAAAGGAGCCTGGCGTTCAGCGACGGTATTTTACCGCTCCTCGCGCGTTAGCAGCCCCTTTCAGATGCTTAAGCCCAAATTCTCTCAGCCCTTCACAGCTTCAGTCCCCGCGGCATCTAGTTTCTCCACACTCTCCAATCTTCCTCGCTCTTCCTGTCCTGCTCAAAACCCCCCCCCCCAGACCCCTTCTGTACTTACGTGCTTCCTTAAAACAGTATCGCCGAAGTCAACCGAACGGGCTGAGCCGCTCCTCTTCCGCTCGCCGGCCCTCGGAACGTCAGCCTGCAAACGAATCGGACCGCCGAGGTCACCGGCAGAGTCTCCTTTCGGAGCTTCGTCCCCGCCCCCCCCCCCAAGCTTTAACGACGGTTTCCCAAGCGGGGCAAACGCAGGGCCTCCCTTCAGCCCGTAACGGTTGTTATCGCGGGCTCCCAAGTCGCCGTGACGACGCTAAGCGGCAAAGCAAGCAAAGGCAGCTGGGGGCACAGCTTACCCACCTAGCCGCGAAAATTCCTATTTGAGGCCTCCTCGCCGCTTCTGCCAGGCAAACGCACCGAAACAAAGCTCCCGACAGGCAGCTGAGGCTGCACACGGACCTCGGGGCCCCGCTAGCAACAGCGACGCCGGAGCCGCCGGGCTGCCAGGCGCTATTCCCCCCCACACACACACCCTCCCCTGCCGGCCTGGCGAAGCGCGGCTTACGACTCACGAGTGCGGGAAGGACGCCGCCGAGCTTCCCGCGGCCGAAGGCTCCTCGTCAGGAGCGGGCAGAGAACCTTTCCGCCGGCGTTCGGAGTCCCCCGGCCGCTCTCGGCACCGAGAACTTGCCGACAAAGGGCTGAGGGCGGGAGCCCGCACTTCTTCACGGCAGCACACAGCCGTTCCCCGACGTGCCCAACGCCTAGGAGTAGCGCAATTATAAAGACAAAAACAGCACCGCTACAGGGCGTAAAGCCAAGCTGAAATTCCGACAGCCAAATCTTCGCGCCCGACAGAACGGGCCATGTGCATCGGCGCCTACAGCTCGAGGCTAGCGAGGCCTCGCGGGCGATGCTTCTCTGGCAGGCTGCGCAGCTGAACTCCTGCGTCTTGCCCGAGAGTGTGCGCTGCCACAAAAGCACAGAGCGAAGGAAGGAAGGAAATAAATCGATTCAAAGGTCGGCAGAAAATCGTAACAATCCAAAGTTGTTTCTAACCACAAAAGCGCATCTAATACACGAGAAGGAGCCTTAATTCCGCAAGGCTTTCACTTTTCTTCTAGCTGCTGCCTTCCTGCTGCCCAAATGCCATTGCCAGGCAATCAACCTGGGGTCGCGCTAACTGAGCCTTCCTGAAAGCCATCTCTTCGTTTTACAATTCGCACGCTTCCCTCTCCCTCTGGCCACCTAAGATAAGAAGCTGGAATTCGCAGACACTGGAATGCTGCTTGGGGCTCTTAAGCACGACGCTTCGCAGACACAGAAAGTCACGCGCGCAGAAACGGATGGACGTGGCACTTCTTTCTGTAACGCGTACGCACCTCGTTAGATGTCGGTCACCTGTTATTCGATCGCTATTAACGGCGAACCTTCCTCGCGGGAAGAACGGGCTTTCCCTTTTGGGGCGACGGAGACGGCTCTCGCTCAGTTCCTTTTCATTTTATTACTTTGGCTCGCTTACGTTTTCTGGTCTCTTCAACTTCAGCCGTAGCAACGAATCTAAAAATTAAATACCCTATCTTTCCTTTTCTACGTACGCGTGTACGATAACAAAACAAAATACAAACAACCAAAGCAAAACTAAGGCAGCTACGGTTAACGATAGCCGCAGGGTAACAACGGGTCGCTTAGTCCTCAGCACTGCTTCCGGAAGGCCGAAATAACGAACGTTCCGCATCGAGAGTTACCTTAGTTACCCGGGCCAGAACGCCTCCTACTGCCGCAGCTTCTGGGGAGATCGAGGGTCCGCTGCTGCGTTCTTGCTTCCTCGTTTCAGCCCGCCCCTTAGGGACTAAGCGCAAAAAACCGCTCGCTCGTCCGCCTTTGCTCTTTGTCAGCATTTGCTATCGTCGGTTCCGCCTCTGTAACGAAGAGAGAAAATTGCGTTTCGCTTCCAAGAAAACACTTCGACTGACGCGAGTTCTTTTTCTCTTTCCCATGTTTTTCCCCCCCCCGCCCCCCTTTCTTTCTTTTTCCTTCTTTTCCTCAAAGGAAAGGTCTTAATACACCGCATTGCATTGTACGTTACAGAGGAAACCCTTTGGAAACACTACAGGGCCGACGCCGCGCCGCAACCCTGCTCCGGGGCCCGCCTGCCCCCCCGCTCCTGCCCGGCCCGCGCCGCCAACGAACCGGCGCCCTAAACGCCGCACACGCAAAACGCAACGTCGCACCCGCGCTCCAGCACACCCTGCCCCACGCTCCCGCCGCTCCCGGCCCCAGCCCGCCCCCCCCCCACTCGCCCCGCACCGCCGCCTCCACGCAGCGACGGCCGCAGCGGGCGGGACGCAGCCCGACGCCCCCGAACCTGCGCGTTCGCCTCACCGGGGGCCCCACGTCCCTCCCTCCACGCCACCTCCGCCCTCACCCGCCGCACAACCAAAACGCCCTCCCTGCTCGCCGCCATCTTGCTTCCCTGCCGCCGGGGGAGCCCGAGGGGAGGGGGGGGCAGGGGAGCCCGAGGGGAGGGGGGGAGCGAGGGGGAGCCCGAGGGGAGGGGGGGAGCAGGGGGAACCCGAGGGGAGGGGGGAGCGAGGGGGAACCGGAGGGGAGGGGGGGAGTGAGGGGAGCCCGAGGGGAGGGGGGAGCGAGGGGGAGCCGAGGGGAGGGGGAGCGAGGGGGAACCGGAGGGGAGGGGGGAGTAGAGGGAACCCGAGGGGAGGGGGGAGCGAGGGGAGCCCGAGGGGCGGGGGGAGCGAGGGGGAGCCCGAGGGGAGGGGGGAGCGAGGGGGAGCCCGAGGGGCGGGGGGAGCGAGGGGGAGCCCGAGGGGAAGGGGGAGCGAGGGGAGACCGAGGGGAGGGGGGAGCGAGGGGGAGCCCGAGGGGAAGGGGGAGCGAGGGGGAGCCCGAGGGGAAGGGGGGAGCGAGGGGGAGCCGAGGGGAAGGGGGGAGCGAGGGGGAGCCCGAGGGGCGGGGGGAGCGAGGGGGAGCCCGACGGGCGGGGGGAGCACAAAGGGAGGCGAGACCCGCAATGGCGCACTCGCGTGCTCGCGGCGCGGCGCTGCAGCCGGGCGGCTCACGCGTGTGAACCGCAGCCCGCCGCGGCAGCCCGGGGCTCCCAGCGAGCGCCCCGTGGCTGCCCCTGCCCGTGGCCGCTCCGTGAGCACCGGGAAGGGGCGACGAGCAGGCGCCATTCGCTTACCCGTTCCCGAAACGGCGGAGAGCAGCGGCAAACATGGCGACCGGCACTGAGCATGTGCTCGCCGCCCGTGTGCGCACGCGCGCCCCCCCCACCGGGTGCAGTACCGCTTTTTGGACACCGGGTGGCAGCAGTGAGCGCGGCGGAACGCAGTGCGCACGCGCACCCCCCCTTTTCGTGCAATACCGCTTTTTGGACACCCCGAGGGCAGCAGGGAGCATGGCCGGCCGCCGTGTGCATGCGCCACGGTGCAGTACTGCTTTTTCGACACCCGAGCGACACGTGTCCGGTAAGGACCACACACACACACATACACACACACACACACACACACACACACGCCCAGCGGGCCACTGCTGCAGGGCGGAGAAGGCACAGGCACCTGAAGTACAGCTGCTGGCCTGCCCAGAGCACAACGCGAACGGCTGCTGGGAACCCGCTGACAGAGAACCGCACCTCCCGCCACCTCGGAGGCGCAACACGGTCTCCCAGAAGGCCAGTACGGGAAGACTGCACCTCCGGCATGCCTGCAGGCTAAAACGGCTGCCGGGAAAACCCCTGCCAGAAAACTATAGCTCCCAGCGTGCCGTGCAGACTAAAAGGGCCGCCCGGAAGCCCGGTGCCGGAAGACTACCGCTCCCAGCATGCCGTGCAAAAGCAACATGGCTGCCCAGAATCTCAGTGCCGGAAGACTACCGCTCCCAGCATGCCGTGCAAAAGCAACATGGCCGCCCGGAAGCCCGGTGCCGGAGACTACCGCTCCCAGCATGCCCGGCGCCGGGGTGGCGCAGCGCTCCCTCACCCTCCGCCCTTCGCTCCGTAGCCATCGCGTTCGGCCCGCCCTCTGCCCGCCGCCCGCCCGCCCGCCCTCGGCACCCGCACCCCGCCGCAGCGCCCCGCAGAGCCCCCCCGCCTGCCCGCCCGCCCTTTGCACAGATTTCAGCGCCCTCGCCTCAGCTCACCCGCCCTTATTTACAGCGCCTGCTGCGAGGCGCAGAGTCGCTGCGTGTCGTGCTCGAGCCGCTTCTCCCGGAGGCTTCAGGAACAGCGCTTTCCTTTGAACGGCGTTGCAAAATACTCCACAGACAAAAAAGAGGCAGAGGCTGCACTTAAAAAACAAACAAACAAACAAACAAACAACAAACAAAAACCCCCACCCACCTACTTAATGGGACAATTGCAAGCGTTCCAAGAAGCAGCCCTTCTTCTTTAGGACTTTCCACCTCCTGCCTTTACTGATTGTTAAACGAAATAAACAGGCCAAAGCAAGCCACGCGATTTGCTTGACAGACTGCTCAGTTTTTATTATTCAACAGCACGAGATGCTGGCACACAGTACGTCTGGCACGTTAAAGCATGAAAACGTTACTATTCCCATCACCTTTTTAGCTCGTTTCCTGCAGCGCCGCCAAAGGCTCGTTCGTTTCGAAAAGAGCCGGCCTTTTCTAGCAGCGATCGCAGCTAAAGGCTATTCCTAGGGCAGAAAGACTAACGGCTCGCTCACCTAGGTACCACTTACCTGGCTCCATTAGTTACTACGGGGATTAGCAAGGAAAGCGCATCGCCTTCTCTAAAGGGAAAGACGCTCTTTAAGCGCTTCAGCGACTCCCCAGCATTGTCGTTACTTTGCGCGGCTAGGCAGCTTCTTCAAAGCCAGCTGCAAGAAAGAGTTTGCCTCCAAGGCACAACTTTCTGCTCCCCAGGGGCCGCTCGAGAGGAAAGCGGGCATTTCGCCGCCCGCCCTCGGACAAACGCACGGCAAGCCCTCGAGCACAGCACAAGACACCTTCTCTAGGAAACCCGCTACTACGTCTCCTTCGCCGCAGGTTTTTCTCGGTATCGTGGCCCATTCGACAAACAAAAGAGGGCGAGAAATGTTTTCATCTGCTCTAAGGGCTTTCGTAGAAGAGAACGACATCGAAAGGAGTTACTACGGGATTTAGGCTCGGCTACGCACGCTACCCAGCGCCACGGACTCGCTTTCAAGGGTCGGTAACGTGCGCGTTTTTTGCGCTCGTATTCACGGAACGAACAGGCGCTTCCCCGAGGAGGAGCGTTCGTAAAAAACTCTGACGACGCGTTGCGAGGCAGCAAACCTAGGCGAGCAGTTCTTTACTGGGATCCCTCGGCTGACGTTTCTTCGGCCGCACGCTCGCGGTCAAAGGCGTCTTTCTCACGTCCCGCCGTCAGGGCCTCCCCAGCAATTCCCGCAGCGACTCCCCCCTCGGGACAAACAGCTCGAGGACACGCACGGTCTCGCTAAAAGAACGGGGGGGGGGGGGGGGGAACAAACGCGTGCGCTGCGCGTGGCACTCGCAGACCCGATCTTCGGGTCCAGAAGAAAACTCTCTAAAGCGGACCAGGCGGGCCAAAGAGGTCCCTTCTTTGCGCCACGCTTCTTTCCTCGCGCAGACGTCGGCCGCCTCTCCCCGCTCTCACGGGATCCCCTACCGGCAAGGGCACGGCGAAACGTTTCGGAAACGACGGCGTTTCCCAGAAGCATTTCCAACACCTTGGGAAAACAGCCGAAGGAGAGGCTCACGCGGGGCGCGTAACTAGAAAGAACGCTCCGCACAAAGGCCTCAAATGACCAGCCCGGAGCAGGGATCCCGGGCTCTCCGGGAGCGCAGGAGTTCTCACGTCCCTGCTGAATGGAGCGCGCTGCCCGTGAAACACGAGACGCCGCAGCGACGCCGATCGTCGGAGGGAAGCCTGCAATAAGAGCAAAAGAAAAGCAGACGTTGAGGACAAAGACCAAGCTACGAGCCCCTCGCAATCCAGACGCGCTTCTAGATTTACCGCCTATTTCAAGGCGCGCCTTCGGCAATTCCGTCCAATTTATTTTCCCAGAAGCCCGCGGCGAGGACGAAACGCCTCTCAAAGGAAGGTACGGCACAACCGCTCTGGCCTATAAACTACCGGTTTCGACACAGGAAAAGCACGGGAAAGCGCTCGCGTTCCCCCCGAGAAACCACGTCCAAGCAGACCGATGAAGCAGGCCCCAAGTCTGAAAGCGGACCTAAAGGAGCCCGTTTGGCAGCCACGAGCTGGAACACGCCGTTCTCCTCCTCGCTAACAACCTCCCGTAGAGACCGGCAGCTGTACAGCGCCTTCTGCGCTACACGGAGGAGTCGGATACCGGGCAGATGCCGCGTCCCGAACGCGCAACTAGAGATTTGAACGCACGGACGTAAACAAACGCCCGTGACGTAGCGGAGGTCTAGCGTATTCACGTTTACCGTGCGTCAGTTCTCCTGCGCGGACGGGCCGTTCCACCTTCTTTACTCGTTAGCTGACAGACGCCCTAGGAGAAAGCAAAGAAAGGAAGAAATTCAGAACGAAATGAAACAGATCGGAGGCAGCCTCCAAGGCTTTGATCCATCCCCCCAGGCGGCCGAACCCCCTTTGCAAAGGCACATCTCAAAAGACGTGTCCTTCCGCGATCGCTGCGCTCCTGAGAGCCTAATAGTAGATGGTGCTTGTTAAACAGGAATGAGATGGTAAAACAGATGTTTCCCAGTCTCAAAGAGATTTACGGCATCTACGTATTATGATACACCAAAAAGGAAAAACAAGATGCATTTTTTTTTTGGGGGGGGGGGGGGGGGGGAGGGCGGGCGGTGGGGAAATCCTTAAAGCTTCAACACCAGCATCTTAATACGGCTTATTTGCACCTTAATTCTGAAGAGAACGAGAAGGGGGGAGAGCTGGCCACAAAGGCGGCGAGGGAAAAGAGGGAGGCAAAGGCAGACAGAGAAAGGGACAGCGCAGGGCAGAAGAGGGAGAGGGAGGCAAACGGGCGGACGGGGAGCTGAACAGAGGCGCGGAAACAGAACGAGAAGGCTGCCGAGGGGGACGGAGGGCTGCAAAGGAGCCTGGCGTTCAGCGACGGTATTTTACCGCTCCTCGCGCGTTAGCAGCCCCTTTCAGATGCTTAAGCCCAAATTCTCTCAGCCCTTCACAGCTTCAGTCCCCGCGGCATCTAGTTTCTCCACACTCTCCAATCTTCCTCGCTCTTTCCTGTCCTGCTCAAAACCCCCCCCCCAGACCCCTTCTGTACTTACGTGCTTCCTTAAAACAGTATCGCCGAAGTCAACCGAACGGGCTGAGCCGCTCCTCTTCCGCTCGCCGGCCCTCGGAACGTCAGCCTGCAAACGAATCGGACCGCCGAGGTCACCGGCAGAGTCTCCTTTCGGAGCTTCGTCCCCGCCCCCCCCCCAAGCTTTAACGACGGTTTCCCAAGCGGGGCAAACGCAGGGCCTCCCTTCAGCCCCGTAACGGTTGTTATCGCGGGCTCCCAAGTCGCCGTGACGACGCTAAGCGGCAAAGCAAGGCAAAGGCAGCTGGGGGCACAGCTTACCCACCTAGCCGCGAAAATTCCTATTTGAGGCCTCCCTCGCCGCTTCTGCCAGGCAAACGCACCGAAACAAAGCTCCCGACAGGCAGCTGAGGCTGCACACGGACCTCGGGGCCCCGCTAGCAACAGCGACGCCGGAGCCGCCGGGCTGCCAGGCGCTATTCCCCCCCACACACACACCCTCCCCTGCCGGCCTGGCGAAGCGCGGCTTACGACTCACGAGCGCGGGAAGGACGCCGCCGAGCTTCCCGCGGCCGAAGGCTCCTCGTCAGGAGCGGGCAGAGAACCTTTCCGCCGGCGTTCGGAGTCCCCCGGCCGCTCTCGGCACCCGAGAACTTGCCGACAAAGGGCTGAGGGCGGGAGCCCGCACTTCTTCACGGCAGCACACAGCCGTTCCCCGACGTGCCCAACGCCTAGGAGTAGCGCAATTTATAAAGACAAAAACAGCACCGCTACAGGGCGTAAAGCCAAGCTGAAATTCCGACAGCCAAATCTTCGCGCCCGACAGAACGGGCCATGTGCATCGGCGCCTACAGCTCGAGGCTAGCGAGGCCTCGCGGGCGATGCTTCTCTGGCAGGTCTGCGCAGCTGAACTCCTGCGTCTTGCCCGAGAGTGTGCGCTGCCCACAAAAGCACAGAGCGAAGGAAGGAAGGAAATAAATCGATTCAAGGTCGGCAGAAAATCGTAACAATCCAAAGTTGTTTCTAACCACAAAAGCGCATCTAATACACGAGAAGGAGCCTTAATTCCGCAAGGCTTTCACTTTTCTTCTAGCTGCCGCCTTCCTGCTGCCCCAAACGCATTGCCAGGCAATCAACCTGGGGTCGCGCTAACTGAGCCTTCCTGAAAGCCATCTCTTCGTTTTACAATTCGCACGCTTCCCTCTTCCCTCTGGCCACCTGACCGCCGTTCCCCTAAGACAGGAATTTGCTGCCTTGGGGCTCTTAAAGCACGACGCTTCGCAGACACAGAAAGTCACGCGCGCAGAAACGGATGGACGTGGCATCCTTTCTGTAACGCGTACGCACCTTCCGTTAGATGTCGGTCACCTGTTATTCCGATCGCTATTAACGGCGAACCTTCCTCGCCGGGAAGAACGGGCTTTCCCTTTTGGGCGACGGAGACGGCTCTCGCTCAGTTCCTTTTCATTTTATTACTTTGGCTCGCTTACGTTTTTCTGGTCTCTTCAACTTCAGCCGTAGCAACGAATCTAAAAATTAAATACCCTAATCTTTCCTTTTCTACGTACGCGTGTACGATAACAAAACAAAATACAAACAACCAAAGCAAAACTAAGGCAGCTACGGTTAACGATAGCCGCAGGGTAACAACGGTCGCTTAGTCCTCAGCACTGCTTCCGGAAGGCCGAAATAACGAACGTTCCGCATCGAGAGTTACCTTAGTTACCCGGGCCAGAACGCCTCCTACTGCCGCAGCTTCTGGGGAGATCGAGGGTCCGCTGCTGCGTTCTTGCTTCCTCGTTTCAGCCCGCCCCTTAGGGACTAAGCGCAAAAAACCGCTCGCTCGTCCGCCTTTGCTCTTTGTCAGCATTGCTATCGTCGGTTCCGCCTCTGTAACGAAGAGAGAAAATTGCGTTTCGCTTCCAAGAAAACACTTCGACTGACGCGAGTTCTTTTTCTCTTTCCCATGTTTTTCCCCCCCCCCCCGCCCCCCTTTCTTTCTTTTTCCTTCTTTTCCTCAAAGGAAAGGTCTTAATACACCGCCTTGCATTGTACGTTACAGAGGAAACCCTTTGGAAACACTACAGGGCCGACGCCGCGCCGCAACCCTGCTCCGGGGCCCGCCTGCCCCCCCGCTCCTGCCCGGCCCGCGCCGCCAACGAACCGGCGCCCTAAACGCCGCACACGCAAAACGCAACGTCGCACCCGCGCTCCAGCACACCCTGCCCCACGCTCCCGCCGCTCCCGGCCCCAGCCCGCCCCCCCCCCCACTCGCCCCGCACCGCCGCCTCCACGCAGCGACGGCCGCAGCGGGCGGGACGCAGCCCGACGCCCCCGAACCTGCGCGTTCGCCTCACCGGGGGCCCCACGTCCCTCCCTCCACGCCACCTCCGCCCTCACCCGCCGCACAACCAAAACGCCCTCCCTGCTCGCCGCCATCTTGCTTCCCTGCCGCCGGGGGAGCCCGAGGGGGGGAGGGAGGAGCGAGGGGAGCCCGAGGGAGGGGGGGAGCGAGGGGGAGCCCGAGGGGAGGGGGGGAGCGAGGGGGAGCCCGAGGGGAGGGGGGAGCAGGGGGAACCCGAGGGGAGGGGGGAGCGAGGGGGAACCGGAGGGTGGGGGGAGCGAGGGGGAGCCGAGGGGCGGGGGGGAGCGAGGGGGAACCGGAGGGGTGGGGGGAGCGAGGGGGAACCGGAGGGGAGGGGGGAGCGAGGGGAACCGGAGGGGAGGGGGGAGCGAGGGGGAGCCCGAGGGAGGGGGGAGCGAGGGGGAGCCCGAGGGGAGGGGGGAGCGAGGGGGAGCCCGAGGGAGGGGGGAGCGAGGGGAACCGGAGGGGAGGGGGGAGTAGAGGGAACCCGAGGGGAGGGGGGAGCGAGGGGGAGCCCGAGGGGCGGGGGGAGCGAGGGGGAGCCCGAGGGGAAGGGGGAGCGAGGGGGAGACCGAGGGGAGGGGGAGCGAGGGGGAGCCCGAGGGGAAGGGGGAGCGAGGGGGAGCCCGAGGGGAAGGGGGAGCGAGGGGGAGCCCGAGGGGAAGGGGGAGCGAGGGGGAGACCGAGGGGCGGGGGGAGCGAGGGGAGCCCGACGGGCGGGGGGAGCACAAAGGGAAGGCGAGACCCGCAATGGCGCACTCGCGTGCTCGCGGCGCGGCGCTGCAGCCGGGCGGCTCACGCGTGTGAACCGCAGCCCGCGCGGCAGCCCGGGGCTCCCAGCGAGCGCCCCGTGGCTGCCCCTGCCCGTGGCCGCTCCGTGAGCACCGGGAAGGGGCGACGAGCAGGCGCCATTCGCTTACCCGTTCCCGAAACGGCGGAGAGCAGCGGCAAACATGGCGACCGGCACTGAGCATGTGCTCGCCGCCCGTGTGCGCACGCGCGCCCCCCCCACCGGGTGCAGTACCGCTTTTTGGACACCGGGTGGCAGCAGTGAGCGCGGCGGAACGCAGTGCGCACGCGCACCCCCCCTTTTCGTGCAATACCGCTTTTTGGACACCCCGAGGGCAGCAGGGAGCATGGCCGGCCGCCGTGTGCATGCGCCACGGTGCAGTACTGCTTTTTCGACACCCGAGCGACACGTGTCCGGTAAGGACCACACACACACACATACACACACACACACACACACACACACGCCCAGCGGGCCACTGCTGCAGGGCGGAGAAGGCACAGGCACCTGGAAGTACAGCTGCTGGCCTGCCCCAGAGCACAACGCGAACGGCTGCTGGGAACCCCGCTGACAGAGAACCGCACCTCCCAGCCACCTCGGGAGGCGCAACACGGTCTCCCAGAAGGCCAGTACGGGAAGACTGCACCTCCCGGCATGCCCTGCAGGCTAAAACGGCTGCCGGGAAAACCCCTGCCAGAAAACTATAGCTCCCAGCGTGCCGTGCAGACTAAAAGGGCCGCCCGGAAGCCCGGTGCCGGAAGACTACCGCTCCCAGCATGCCGTGCAAAAGCAACATGGCTGCCCAGAATCTCAGTGCCGGAAGACTACCGCTCCCAGCATGCCGTGCAAAAGCAACATGGCCGCCCGGAAGCCCGGTGCCGGAAGACTACCGCTCCCAGCATGCCCGGCGCCGGGGTGGCACAGCGCTCCCTCACCCTCCCGCCCTTCGCTCCGTAGCCATCGCGTTCCGGCCCGCCCCTCTGCCCGCCGCCCGCCCGCCCGCCCTCGGCACCCGCACCCCGCCGCAGCGCCCCGCAGAGCCCCCCGCCTGCCCGCCCGCCCTTTGCACAGATTTCAGCGCCCTCGCCTCAGCTCACCCGCCCTTATTTACAGCGCCTGCTGCGAGGCGCAGAGTCGCTGCGTGTCGTGCTCGAGCCGCTTCTCCCGAGGCTTCAGGAACAGCGCTTTCCTTTGAACGGCGTTGCAAAATACTCCACAGACAAAAAAGAGGCAGAGGCTGCACTTAAAAAACAAACAAACAAACAAACAAACAAACAAACAAACAAAAAACCCCCACCCACCTACTTAATGGACAATTTGCAAGCGTTCCAAGAAGCAGCCCTTCTTCTTTAGGACTTTCCACCTCCTGCCTTTACTGATTGTTAAACGAAATAAACAGGCCAAAGCAAGCCACGCGATTTGCTTGACAGACTGCTCAGTTTTTATTATTCAACAGCACGAGATGCTGGCACACAGTACGTCTGGCACGTTAAAGCATGAAAACGTTACTATTCCCATCACCTTTTTAGCTCGTTTCCTGCAGCGCCGCCAAAGGCTCGTTCCGTTTCGAAAAGAGCCGGCCTTTTCTAGCAGCGATCGCAGCCTAAAGGCTATTCCTAGGGCAGAAAGACTAACGGCTCGCTCACCTAGGTACCACTTACCTGGCTCCATTAGTTACTACGGGGATTAGCAAGAAAGCGCATCGCCTTCTCTAAGGGGAAAGACGCTCTTTTAAGCGCTTCCAGCGACTCCCCAGCATTGTCGTTACTTTGCGCGGCTAGGCAGCTTCTTCAAAGCCAGCTGCAAGAAAGAGTTTGCCTCCAAGGCACAACTTTCTGCTCCCCAGGGGCCGCTCGAGAGGAAAGCGGGCATTCGCCGCCCGCCCTCGGACAAAACGCACGGCAAGCCTCGAGCACAGCACAAGACACCTTCTCTAGGGAAACCCGCTACTACGTCTCCTTCGCCGCAGGTTTTTCTCGGTATCGTGGCCCATTCGACAAACAAAAGAGGGCGAGAAATGTTTTCATCTGCTCTAAGGGCTTTCGTAGAAGAGAACGACATCGAAAGGAGTTACTACGGGATTTAGGCTCGGCTACGCACGCTACCCCAGCGCCACGGACTCGCTTTCAAGGGTCGGTAACGTGCGCGTTTTTTGCGCTCGTATTCACGGAACGAACAGGCGCTTCCCCGAGGAGGAGCGTTCGTAAAAAACTCTGACGACGCGTTGCGAGGCAGCAAACCTAGGCGAGCAGTTCTTTACTGGGATCCCTCGGCTGACGTTTCTTCGGCCGCACGCTCGCGGTCAAAGGCGTCTTTCTCACGTCCCGCCGTCAGGGCCTCCCCAGCAATTCCCGCAGCGACTCCTCCCTCGGGACAAACAGCTCGAGGACACGCACGGTCTCGCTAAAAGAACGGGGGGGGGGGGGGGGGGGGGGGAACAAACGCGTGCGCTGCGCGTGGCACTCGCAGACCCGATCTTCAGGTCCAGAAGAAAACTCTCTAAAGCGGACCAGGCGGGCCAAAGAGGTCCCTTCTTTGCGCCACGCTTCTTTCCTCGCGCAGACGTCGGCCGCCTCTCCCCGCTCTCACGGGATCCCCTACCGGCAAGGGCACGGCGAAACGTTTCGGAAACGACGGCGTTTCCCAGAAGCATTTCCAACACCTTGGGAAAACAGCCGAAGGAGAGGCTCACGCGGGGCGCGTAACTAGAAAGAACGCTCCGCACAAAGGCCTCAAATGACCAGCCCGGAGCAGGGATCCCGGGCTCTCCGGGAGCGCAGGAGTTCTCACGTCCCTGCTGAATAGAGCGCGCTGCCCGTGAAACACGAGACGCCGCAGCGACGCCGATCGTCGGAGGGAAGCCTGCAATAAGAGCAAAAGAAAAGCAGACGTTGAGGACAAAGACCAAGCTACGAGCCCCTCGCAATCCAGACACGCTTCTAGATTTACCGCCTATTTCAAGGCGCGCCTTCGGCAATTCCGTCCAATTTATTTTCCCAGAAGCCCGCGGCGAGGACGAAACGCCTCTCAAAGGAAGGTACGGCACAACCGCTCTGGCCTATAAACTACCGGTTTCGACACAGGAAAAGCACGGGGAAAGCGCTCGCGTTCCCCCCGAGAAACCACGTCCAAGCGGACCGATGAAGCAGGCCCCAAGTCTGAAAGCGGACCTAAAGGAGCCCGTTTGGCAGCCACGAGCTGGAACACGCCGTTCTCCTCCTCGCTAACAACCTCCCGTAGAGACCGGCAGCTGTACAGCGCCTTCTGCGCTACACGGAGGAGTCGGATACCGGGCAGATGCCGCGTCCCGAACGCGCAACTAGAGATTTGAACGCACGGACGTAAACAAACGCCCGTGACGTAGCGGAGGTCTAGCGTACTCACGTTTACCGTGCGTCAGTTCTCCTGCGCGGACGGGCCGTTCCACCTTCTTTACTCGTTAGCTGACAGACGCCCTAGGAGAAAGCAAAGAAAGGAAGAAATTCAGAACGAAATGAAACAGATCGGAGGCAGCCTCCAAGGCTTTGATCCATCCCCCCAGGCGGCCGAACCCCCTTTGCAAAGGCACATCTCAAAAGACGTGTCCTTCCGCGATCGCTGCGCTCCTGAGAGCCTAATAGTAGATGGTGCTTGTTAAACAGGAATGAGATGGTAAAACAGATGTTTCCCAGTCTCAAAGAGATTTACGGCATCTACGTATTATGATACACCAAAAAGGAAAAACAAGATGCATTTTTTTTTTGGGGGGGGGGGGGGGGGGAGGGCGGGCGGTGGGGAAATCCTTAAAGCTTTCAACACCAGCATCTTAATACGGCTTATTTGCACCTTAATTCTGAAGAGAACGAGAAGGGGGGAGAGCTGGCCACAAAGGCGGCGAGGGAAAAAGAGGGAGGCAAAGGCAGACAGAGAAAGGGGACAGCGCAGGGCAGAAGAGGGAGAGGGAGGCAAACGGGCGGACGGGGAGCTGAACAGAGGCGCGGAAACAGAACGAGAAGGCTGCCGAGGGGGACGGAGGGCTGCAAAGGAGCCTGGCGTTCAGCGACGGTATTTTACCGCTCCTCGCGCGTTAGCAGCCCCTTTCAGATGCTTAAGCCCAAATTCTCTCAGCCCTTCACAGCTTCAGTCCCCGCGGCATCTAGTTTCTCCACACTCTCCAATCTTCCTCGCTCTTTCCTGTCCTGCTCAAACCCCCCCCCCAGACCCCTTCTGTACTTACGCGCTTCCTTAAAACAGTATCGCCGAAGTCAACGGAACGGGCTGAGCCGCTCCTCTTCCGCTCGCCGGCCCTCGGAACGTCAGCCTGCAAACGAATCGGACCGCCGAGGTCACCGGCAGAGTCTCCTTTCGGAGCTTCGTCCCCGCCCCCCCCCCCAAGCTTTAACGACGGTTTCCCAAGCGGGGCAAACGCAGGGCCTCCCTTCAGCCCCGTAACGGTTGTTATCGCGGGCTCCCAAGTCGCCGTGACGATGCTAAGCGGCAAAGCAAGGCAAAGGCAGCTGGGGGCACAGCTTACCCACCTAGCCGCGAAAATTCCTATTTGAGGCCTCCCTCGCCGCTTCTGCCAGGCAAACGCACCGAAACAAAGCTCCCGACAGGCAGCTGAGGCTGCACACGGACCTCGGGGCCCCGCTAGCAACAGCGACGCCGGAGCCGCCGGGCTGCCAGGCGCTATTCCCCCCCACACACACACCCTCCCCTGCCGGCCTGGCGAAGCGCGGCTTACGACTCACGAGTGCGGGAAGGACGCCGCCGAGCTTCCCGCGGCCGAAGGCTCCTCGTCAGGAGCGGGCAGAGAACCTTTCCGCCGGCATTCGGAGTCCCCCGGCCGCTCTCGGCACCCGAGAACTTGCCGACAAAGGGCTGAGGGCGGGAGCCCGCACTTCTTCACGGCAGCACACAGCCGTTCCCCGACGTGCCCAACGCCTAGGAGTAGCGCAATTTATAAAGACAAAAACAGCACCGCTACAGGGCGTAAAGCCAAGCTGAAATTCCGACAGCCAAATCTTCGCGCCCGACAGAACGGGCCATGTGCATCGGCGCCTACAGCTCGAGGCTAGCGAGGCCTCGCGGGCGATGCTTCTCTGGCAGGCTGCGCAGCTGAACTCCTGCGTCTTGCCCGAGAGTGTGCGCTGCCCACAAAAGCACAGAGCGAAGGAAGGAAGGAAATAAATCGATTCAAAGGTCGGCAGAAAATCGTAACAATCCAAAGTTGTTTCTAACCACAAAAGCGCATCTAATACACGAGAAGGAGCCTTAATTCCGCAAGGCTTTCACTTTTCTTCTAGCTGCCGCCTTCCTGCTGCCCCAAACGCCATTGCCAGGCAATCAACCTGGGGTCGCGCTAACTGAGCCTTCCTGAAAGCCATCTCTTCGTTTTACAATTCGCACGCTTCCCTCTCCCTCTGGCCACCTGACCGCCATTCCCCTAAGACAGGAATTTGCTGCCTTGGGGCTCTTAAAGCACGACGCTTCGCAGACACAGAAAGTCACGCGCGCAGAAACGGATGGACGTGGCATCCTTTCTGTAACGCGTACGCACCTTCCGTTAGATGTCGGTCACCTGTTATTCCGATCGCTATTAACGGCGAACCTTCCTCGCCGGGAAGAACGGGCTTTCCCTTTTGGGGCGACGGAGACGGCTCTCGCTCGGTTCCTTTTCATTTTATTACTTTGGCTCGCTTACGTTTTTCTGGTCTCTTCAACTTCAGCCGTAGCAACGAATCTAAAAATTAAATACCCTATCTTTCCTTTTCTACGTACGCGTGTACGATAACAAAACAAAATACAAACAACCAAAGCAAAACTAAGGCAGCTACGGTTAACAATAGCCGCAGGGTAACAACGGGTCGCTTAGTCCTCAGCACTGCTTCCGGAAGGCCGAAATAACGAACGTTCCGCATCGAGAGTTACCTTAGTTACCCGGGCCAGAACGCCTCCTACTGCCACAGCTTCTGGGGAGATGGAGGGTCCGCTGCTGCGTTCTTGCTTCCTCGTTTCAGCCCGCCCCTTAGGGACTAAGCGCAAAAAAACCGCTCGCTCGTCCGCCTTTGCTCTTTGTCAGCATTTGCTATCGTCGGTTCCGCCTCTGTAACGAAGAGAGAAAATTGCGTTTCGCTTCCAAGAAAACACTTCGACTGACGCGAGTTCTTTTTCTCTTTCCCATGTTTTTCCCCCCCCCCCGCCCCCCCTTTCTTTCTTTTTCCTTCTTTTCCTCAAAGGAAAGGTCTTAATACACCGCCTTGCATTGTACGTTACAGAGGAAACCCTTTGGAAACACTACAGGGCCGACGCCGCGCCGCAACCCTGCTCCGGGGCCCGCCTGCCCCCCCGCTCCTGCCCGGCCCGCGCTGCCAACGAACCGGCGCCCTAAACGCCGCACACGCAAAACGCAACGTCGCACCCGCGCTCCAGCACACCCTGCCCCGCGCTCCCGCCGCTCCCGGCGCCCGGCCCCAGCCCGCCCCCCCCCCCACTCGCCCCGCACCGCCGCCTCCACGCAGCGACGGCCGCAGCGGGCGGGACGCAGCCCGACGCCCCCGAACCTGCGCGTTCGCCTCACCGGGGGCCCCACGTCCCTCCCTCCACGCCGCCTCCGCCCTCACCCGCCGCACAACCAAAACGCCCTCCCTGCTCGCCGCCATCTTGCTTCCCTGCCGCCGGGGGAGCCCGAGGGGAGGGGGGGAGCAGGGGGAGCCCGAGGGGAGGGGGGGAGCGAGGGGGAGCCCGAGTGGAGGGGGGGAGCGAGGGGGAGCCCGAGGGGAGGGGGGGAGCGAGGGGGAGCCCGAGGGGAGGGGGGGAGCAGGGGGAACCCGAGGGGAGGGGGGAGCGAGGGGGAACCGGAGGGGTGGGGGGAGCGAGGGGGAACCGGAGGGGTGGGGGGAGCAAGGGGGAACCGGAGGGGAGGGGGGAGCGAGGGGGAACCGGAGGGGAGGGGGGGAGCGAGGGGGAGCCCGAGGGGAGGGGGGAGCGAGGGGGAGCCCGAGGGGAGGGGGGAGCGAGGGGGAGCCCGAGGGGAGGGGGGGAGCGAGGGGGAGCCCGAGGGGAGGGGGGAGTAGAGGGAACCCGAGGGGAGGGGGGAGCGAGGGGGAGCCCGAGGGGCGGGGGGAGCGAGGGGGAGCCCGAGGGGAGGGGGGAGCGAGGGGGAGCCCGAGGGGCGGGGGGAGCGAGGGGGGAGCCCGAGGGGAAGGGGGAGCGAGGGGGAGACCGAGGGGAGGGGGGGAGCGAGGGGGAGCCCGCGGGGCGGGGGGAGCGAGGGGAGCCCGACGGGCGGGGGGAGCACAAAGGGAGGCGAGACCCGCAATGGCGCACTCGCGTGCTCGCGGCGCGGCGCTGCAGCCGGGCGGCTCACGCGTGCGAACCGCAGCCCGCCGCGGCAGCCCGGGGCTCCCAGCGAGCGCCCCGTGGCTGCCCCTGCCCGTGGCCGCTCCGTGAGCACCGGGAAGGGGCGACGAGCAGGCGCCATTCGCTTACCCGTTCCCGAAACGGCGGAGAGCAGCGGCAAACATGGCGACCGGCACTGAGCATGTGCTCGCCGCCCGTGTGCGCACGCGCGCCCCCCCCACCGGGTGCAGTACCGCTTTTTGGACACCGGGTGGCAGCAGTGAGCGCGGCGGAACGCAGTGCGCACGCGCACCCCCCCTTTTCGTGCAATACCGCTTTTTGGACACCCCGAGGGCAGCAGGGAGCATGGCCGGCCGCCGTGTGCATGCGCCACGGTGCAGTACTGCTTTTTCGACACCCGAGCGACACGTGTCCGGTAAGGACCACACACACACACATACACACACACACACACACACACACACGCCCAGCGGGCCACTGCTGCAGGGCGGAGAAGGCACAGGCACCTGGAAGTACAGCTGCTGGCCTGCCCCAGAGCACAACGCGAACGGCTGCTGGGAACCCCGCTGACAGAGAACCGCACCTCCCGCCACCTCGGGAGGCGCAACACGGTCTCCCAGAAGGCCAGTACGGGAAGACTGCACCTCCCGGCATGCCCTGCAGGCTAAAACGGCTGCCGGGAAAACCCCTGCCAGAAAACTATAGCTCCCAGCGTGCCGTGCAGACTAAAAGGGCCGCCCGGAAGCCCGGTGCCGGAAGACTACCGCTCCCAGCATGCCGTGCAAAAGCAACATGGCTGCCCAGAATCTCAGTGCCGGAAGACTACCGCTCCCAGCATGCCGTGCAAAAGCAACATGGCCGCCCGGAAGCCCGGTGCCGGAAGACTACCGCTCCAGCATGCCCGGCGCCGGGGTGGCACAGCGCTCCCTCACCCTCCCGCCCTTCGCTCCGTAGCCATCGCGTTCCGGCCCGCCCCTCTGCCCGCCGCCCGCCCGCCCGCCCTCGGCACCCGCACCCCGCCGCAGCGCCCCGCAGAGCCCCCCCGCCTGCCCGCCCGCCCTTTGCACAGATTTCAGCGCCCTCGCCTCAGCTCACCCGCCCTTATTTACAGCGCCTGCTGCGAGGCGCAGAGTCGCTGCGTGTCGTGCTCGAGCCGCTTCTCCCGGAGGCTTCAGGAACAGCGCTTTCCTTTGAACGGCGTTGCAAAATACTCCACAGACAAAAAAGAGGCAGAGGCTGCACTTAAAAAACAAACAAACAAACAAACAAACAAACAAACAAACAAAAAACCCCCACCCACCTACTTAATGGGACAATTTGCAAGCGTTCCAAGAAGCAGCCCTTCTTCTTTAGGACTTTCCACCTCCTGCCTTTACTGATTGTTAAACGAAATAAACAGGCCAAAGCAAGCCACGCGATTTGCTTGACAGACTGCTCAGTTTTTATTATTCAACAGCACGAGATGCTGGCACACAGTACGTCTGGCACGTTAAAGCATGAAAACGTTACTATTCCCATCACCTTTTTAGCTCGTTTCCTGCAGCGCCGCCAAAGGCTCGTTCCGTTTCGAAAAGAGCCGGCCTTTTCTAGCAGCGATCGCAGCCTAAAGGCTATTCCTAGGGCAGAAAGACTAACGGCTCGCTCACCTAGGTACCACTTACCTGGCTCCATTAGTTACTACGGGGATTAGCAAGGAAAGCGCATCGCCTTCTCTAAAGGGGAAAGACGCTCTTTTAAGCGCTTCCAGCGACTCCCCAGCATTGTCGTTACTTTGCGCGGCTAGGCAGCTTCTTCAAAGCCAGCTGCAAGAAAGAGTTTGCCTCCAAGGCACAACTTTCTGCTCCCCAGGGGCCGCTCGAGAGGAAAGCGGGCATTCGCCGCCCGCCCTCGGACAAAACGCACGGCAAGCCCTCGAGCACAGCACAAGACACCTTCTCTAGGGAAACCCGCTACTACGTCTCCTTCGCCGCAGGTTTTTCTCGGTATCGTGGCCCATTCGACAAACAAAAGAGGGCGAGAAATGTTTTCATCTGCTCTAAGGGCTTTCGTAGAAGAGAACGACATCGAAAGGAGTTACTACGGGATTTAGGCTCGGCTACGCACGCTACCCCAGCGCCACGGACTCGCTTTCAAGGGTCGGTAACGTGCGCGTTTTTTGCGCTCGTATTCACGGAACGAACAGGCGCTTCCCCGAGGAGGAGCGTTCGTAAAAAACTCTGACGACGCGTTGCGAGGCAGCAAACCTAGGCGAGCAGTTCTTTACTGGGATCCCTCGGCTGACGTTTCTTCGGCCGCACGCTCGCGGTCAAAGGCGTCTTTCTCACGTCCCGCCGTCAGGGCCTCCCCAGCAATTCCCGCAGCGACTCCTCCCTCGGGACAAACAGCTCGAGGACACGCACGGTCTCGCTAAAAGAACGGGGGGGGGGGGGGGGGGGGGAACAAACGCGTGCGCTGCGCGTGGCACTCGCAGACCCGATCTTCAGGTCCAGAAGAAAACTCTCTAAAGCGGACCAGGCGGGCCAAAGAGGTCCCTTCTTTGCGCCACGCTTCTTTCCTCGCGCAGACGTCGGCCGCCTCTCCCCGCTCTCACGGGATCCCCTACCGGCAAGGGCACGGCGAAACGTTTCGGAAACGACGGCGTTTCCCAGAAGCATTTCCAACACCTTGGGAAAACAGCCGAAGGAGAGGCTCACGCGGGGCGCGTAACTAGAAAGAACGCTCCGCACAAAGGCCTCAAATGACCAGCCCGGAGCAGGGATCCCGGGCTCTCCGGGAGCGCAGGAGTTCTCACGTCCCTGCTGAATAGAGCGCGCTGCCCGTGAAACACGAGACGCCGCAGCGACGCCGATCGTCGGAGGGAAGCCTGCAATAAGAGCGAAAGAAAAGCAGACGTTGAGGACAAAGACCAAGCTACGAGCCCCTCGCAATCCAGACACGCTTCTAGATTTACCGCCTATTTCAAGGCGCGCCTTCGGCAATTCCGTCCAATTTATTTTCCCAGAAGCCCGCGGCGAGGACGAAACGCCTCTCAAAGGAAGGTACGGCACAACCGCTCTGGCCTATAAACTACCGGTTTCGACACAGGAAAAGCACGGGGAAAGCGCTCGCGTTCCCCCCGAGAAACCACGTCCAAGCAGACCGATGAAGCAGGCCCCAAGTCTGAAAGCGGACACAAAGGAGCCCGTTTGGCGGCCACGAGCTGGAACACGCCGTTCTCCTCCTCGCTAACAACCTCCCGTAGAGACCGGCAGCTGTACAGCGCCTTCTGCGCTACACGGAGGAGTCGGATACCGGGCAGATGCCGCGTCCCGAACGCGCAACTAGAGATTTGAACGCACGGACGTAAACAAACGCCCGTGACGTAGCGGAGGTCTAGCGTATTCACGTTTACCGTGCGTCAGTTCTCCCGCGCGGACGGGCCGTTCCACCTTCTTTACTCGTTAGCTGACGGACGCCCTAGGAGAAAGCAAAGAAAGGAAGAAATTCAGAACGAAATGAAACAGATCGGAGGCAGCCTCCAAGGCTTTGATCCATCCCCCCAGGCGGCCGAACCCCCTTTGCAAAGGCACATCTCAAAAGACGTGTCCTTCCGCGATCGCTGCGCTCCTGAGAGCCTAATAGTAGATGGTGCTTGTTAAACAGGAATGAGATGGTAAAACAGATGTTTCCCAGTCTCAAAGAGATTTACGGCATCTACGTATTATGATACACCAAAAAGGAAAAACAAGATGCATTTTTTTTTTGGGGGGGGGGGGGGGAGGGCGGGCGGTGGGGAAATCCTTAAAGCTTTCAACACCAGCATCTTAATACGGCTTATTTGCACCTTAATTCTGAAGAGAACGAGAAGGGGGGAGAGCTGGCCACAAAGGCGGCGAGGGAAAAAGAGGGAGGCAAAGGCAGACAGAGAAAGGGGACAGCGCAGGGCAGAAGAGGGAGAGGGAGGCAAACGGGCGGACGGGGAGCTGAACAGAGGCGCGGAAACAGAACGAGAAGGCTGCCGAGGGGGACGGAGGGCTGCAAAGGAGCCTGGCGTTCAGCGACGGTATTTTACCGCTCCTCGCGCGTTAGCAGCCCCTTTCAGATGCTTAAGCCCAAATTCTCTCAGCCCTTCACAGCTTCAGTCCCCGCGGCATCTAGTTTCTCCACACTCTCCAATCTTCCTCGCTCTTTCCTGTCCTGCTCAAAACCCCCCCCCCCAGACCCCTTCTGTACTTACGTGCTTCCTTAAAACAGTATCGCCGAAGTCAACCGAACGGGCTGAGCCGCTCCTCTTCCGCTCGCCGGCCCTCGGAACGTCAGCCTGCAAACGAATCGGACCGCCGAGGTCACCGGCAGAGTCTCCTTTCGGAGCTTCGTCCCCGCCCCCCCCCCAAGCTTTAACGACGGTTTCCCAAGCGGGGCAAACGCAGGGCCTCCCTTCAGCCCCGTAACGGTTGTTATCGCGGGCTCCCAAGTCGCCGTGACGACGCTAAGCGGCAAAGCAAGGCAAAGGCAGCTGGGGGCACAGCTTACCCACCTAGCCGCGAAAATTCCTATTTGAGGCCTCCCTCGCCGCTTCTGCCAGGCAAACGCACCGAAACAAAGCTCCCGACAGGCAGCTGAGGCTGCACACGGACCTCGGGGCCCCGCTAGCAACAGCGACGCCGGAGCCGCCGGGCTGCCAGGCGCTATTCCCCCCCACACACACACCCTCCCCTGCCGGCCTGGCGAAGCGCGGCTTACGACTCACGAGTGCGGGAAGGACGCCGCCGAGCTTCCCGCGGCCGAAGGCTCCTCGTCAGGAGCGGGCAGAGAACCTTTCCGCCGGCGTTCGGAGTCCCCCGGCCGCTCTCGGCACCCGAGAACTTGCCGACAAAGGGCTGAGGGCGGGAGCCCGCACTTCTTCACGGCAGCACACAGCCGTTCCCCGACGTGCCCAACGCCTAGGAGTAGCGCAATTTATAAAGACAAAAACAGCACCGCTACAGGGCGTAAAGCCAAGCTGAAATTCCGACAGCCAAATCTGCGCGCCCGACAGAACGGGCCATGTGCATCGGCGCCTACAGCTCGAGGCTAGCGAGGCCTCGCGGGCGATGCTTCTCTGGCAGGCTGCGCAGCTGAACTCCTGCGTCTTGCCCGAGAGTGTGCGCTGCCCACAAAAGCACAGAGCGAAGGAAGGAAGGAAGGAAGGAAGGAAATAAATCGATTCAAAGGTCAGCAGAAAATCGTAACAATCCAAAGTTGTTTCTAACCACAAAAGCGCATCTAATACACGAGAAGGAGCCTTAATTCCGCAAGGCTTTCACTTTTCTTCTAGCTGCCGCCTTCCTGCTGCCCCAAACGCCATTGCCAGGCAATCAACCTGGGGTCGCGCTAACTGAGCCTTCCTGAAAGCCATCTCTTCGTTTTACAATTCGCACGCTTCCCTCTCCCTCTGGCCACCTGACCGCCGTTCCCCTAAGACAGGAATTTGCTGCCTTGGGGCTCTTAAAGCACGACGCTTCGCAGACACAGAAAGTCACGCGCGCAGAAACGGATGGACGTGGCATCCTTTCTGTAACGCGTACGCACCTTCCGTTAGATGTCGGTCACCTGTTATTCCGATCGCTATTAACGGCGAACCTTCCTCGCCGGGAAGAACGGGCTTTCCCTTTTGGGGCGACGGAGACGGCTCTCGCTCGGTTCCTTTTCATTTTATTACTTTGGCTCGCTTACGTTTTTCTGGTCTCTTCAACTTCAGCCGTAGCAACGAATCTAAAAATTAAATACCCTATCTTTCCTTTTCTACGTACGCGTGTACGATAACAAAACAAAATACAAACAACCAAAGCAAAACTAAGGCAGCTACGGTTAACGATAGCCGCAGGGTAACAACGGGTCGCTTAGTCCTCAGCACTGCTTCCGGAAGGCCGAAATAACGAACGTTCCGCATCGAGAGTTACCTTAGTTACCCGGGCCAGAACGCCTCCTACTGCCGCAGCTTCTGGGGAGATCGAGGGTCCGCTGCTGCGTTCTTGCTTCCTCGTTTCAGCCCGCCCCTTAGGGACTAAGCGCAAAAAAACCGCTCGCTCGTCCGCCTTTGCTCTTTGTCAGCATTTGCTATCGTCGGTTCCGCCTCTGTAACGAAGAGAGAAAATTGCATTTCGCTTCCAAGAAAACACTTCGACTGACACGAGTTCTTTTTCTCTTTCCCATGTTTTTCCCCCCCCCCCGCCCCCCCTTTCTTTCTTTTTCCTTCTTTCCCTCAAAGGAAAGGTCTTAATACACCGCCTTGCATTGTACGTTACAGAGGAAACCCTTTGGAAACACTACAGGGCCGACGCCGCGCCGCAACCCTGCTCCGGGGCCCGCCTGCCCCCCCGCTCCTGCCCGGCCCGCGCCGCCAACGAACCGGCGCCCTAAACGCCGCACACGCAAAACGCAACGTCGCACCCGCGCTCCAGCACACCCTGCCCCACGCTCCCGCCGCTCCCGGCCCCAGCCCGCCCCCCCCCCCACTCGCCCCGCACCGCCGCCTCCACGCAGCGACGGCCGCAGCGGGCGGGACGCAGCCCGACGCCCCCGAACCTGCGCGTTCGCCTCACCGGGGGCCCCACGTCCCTCCCTCCACGCCACCTCCGCCCTCACCCGCCGCACAACCAAAACGCCCTCCCTGCTCGCCGCCATCTTGCTTCCCTGCCGCCGGGGGAGCCCGAGGGGAGGGGGGGAGCAGGGGGAGCCCGAGGGGAGGGGGGGAGCGAGGGGGAGCCCGAGGGGAGGGGGGGAGCGAGGGGGAGCCCGAGGGGAGGGGGGGAGCAGGGGGAACCCGAGGGGAGGGGGGAGCGAGGGGGAACCGGAGGGGTGGGGGGAGCGAGGGGGAGCCCGAGGGGCGGGGGGGAGCGAGGGGGAACCGGAGGGGTGGGGGGAGCGAGGGGGAACCGGAGGGGAGGGGGGAGCGAGGGGGAACCGGAGGGGAGGGGGGGAGCGAGGGGGAGCCCGAGGGGAGGGGGGAGCGAGGGGGAGCCCGAGGGGAGGGGGGAGCGAGGGGGAACCGGAGGGGAGGGGGGAGTAGAGGGAACCCGAGGGGAGGGGGGAGCGAGGGGGAGCCCGAGGGGCGGGGGGAGCGAGGGGGAGCCCGAGGGGAGGGGGGAGCGAGGGGGAGCCCGAGGGGCGGGGGGAGCGAGGGGGAGCCCGAGGGGAAGGGGGAGCGAGGGGGAGACCGAGGGGAGGGGGGAGCGAGGGGGAGCCCGAGGGGCGGGGGGAGCGAGGGGGAGCCCGAGGGGAAGGGGGGAGCGAGGGGGAGCCCGAGGGGAAGGGGGGAGCGAGGGGGAGCCCGAGGGGAAGGGGGGAGCGAGGGGGAGCCCGAGGGGAAGGGGGGAGCGAGGGGGAGCCCGAGGGGAAGGGGGAGCGAGGGGGAGACCGAGGGGCGGGGGGAGCGAGGGGGAGCCCGACGGGCGGGGGGAGCACAAAGGGAGGCGAGACCCGCAATGGCGCACTCGCGTGCTCGCGGCGCGGCGCTGCAGCCGGGCGGCTCACGCGTGTGAACCGCAGCCCGCCGCGGCAGCCCGGGGCTCCCAGCGAGCGCCCCGTGGCTGCCCCTGCCCGTGGCCGCTCCGTGAGCACCGGGAAGGGGCGACGAGCAGGCGCCATTCGCTTACCCGTTCCCGAAACGGCGGAGAGCAGCGGCAAACATGGCGACCGGCACTGAGCATGTGCTCGCCGCCCGTGTGCGCACGCGCGCCCCCCCCACCGGGTGCAGTACCGCTTTTTGGACACCGGGTGGCAGCAGTGAGCGCGGCGGAACGCAGTGCGCACGCGCACCCCCCCTTTTCGTGCAATACCGCTTTTTGGACACCCCGAGGGCAGCAGGGAGCATGGCCGGCCGCCGTGTGCATGCGCCACGGTGCAGTACTGCTTTTTCGACACCCGAGCGACACGTGTCCGGTAAGGACCACACACACACACATACACACACACACACGCCCAGCGGGCCACTGCTGCAGGGCGGAGAAGGCACAGGCACCTGGAAGTACAGCTGCTGGCCTGCCCCAGAGCACAACGCGAACGGCTGCTGGGAACCCCGCTGACAGAGAACCGCACCTCCCGCCACCTCGGGAGGCGCAACACGGTCTCCCAGAAGGCCAGTACGGGAAGACTGCACCTCCCGGCATGCCCTGCAGGCTAAAACGGCTGCCGGGAAAACCCCTGCCAGAAAACTATAGCTCCCAGCGTGCCGTGCAGACTAAAAGGGCCGCCCGGAAGCCCGGTGCCGGAAGACTACCGCTCCCAGCATGCCGTGCAAAAGCAACATGGCTGCCCAGAATCTCAGTGCCGGAAGACTACCGCTCCCAGCATGCCGTGCAAAAGCAACATGGCCGCCCGGAAGCCCGGTGCCGGAAGACTACCGCTCCCAGCATGCCCGGCGCCGGGGTGGCACAGCGCTCCCTCACCCTCCCGCCCTTCGCTCCGTAGCCATCGCGTTCCGGCCCGCCCCTCTGCCCGCCGCCCGCCCGCCCGCCCTCGGCACCCGCACCCCGCCGCAGCGCCCCGCAGAGCCCCCCCGCCTGCCCGCCCGCCCTTTGCACAGATTTCAGCGCCCTCGCCTCAGCTCACCCGCCCTTATTTACAGCGCCTGCTGCGAGGCGCAGAGTCGCTGCGTGTCGTGCTCGAGCCGCTTCTCCCGGAGGCTTCAGGAACAGCGCTTTCCTTTGAACGGCGTTGCAAAATACTCCACAGACAAAAAAGAGGCAGAGGCTGCACTTAAAAAACAAACAAACAAACAAACAAACAAACAAACAAAAAACCCCCACCCACCTACTTAATGGGACAATTTGCAAGCGTTCCAAGAAGCAGCCCTTCTTCTTTAGGACTTTCCACCTCCTGCCTTTACTGATTGTTAAACGAAATAAACAGGCCAAAGCAAGCCACGCGATTTGCTTGACAGACTGCTCAGTTTTTATTATTCAACAGCACGAGATGCTGGCACACAGTACGTCTGGCACGTTAAAGCATGAAAACGTTACTATTCCCATCACCTTTTTAGCTCGTTTCCTGCAGCGCCGCCAAAGGCTCGTTCCGTTTCGAAAAGAGCCGGCCTTTTCTAGCAGCGATCGCAGCCTAAAGGCTATTCCTAGGGCAGAAAGACTAACGGCTCGCTCACCTAGGTACCACTTACCTGGCTCCATTAGTTACTACGGGGATTAGCAAGGAAAGCGCATCGCCTTCTCTAAAGGGGAAAGACGCTCTTTTAAGCGCTTCCAGCGACTCCCCAGCATTGTCGTTACTTTGCGCGGCTAGGCAGCTTCTTCAAAGCCAGCTGCAAGAAAGAGTTTGCCTCCAAGGCACAACTTTCTGCTCCCCAGGGGCCGCTCGAGAGGAAAGCGGGCATTCGCCGCCCGCCCTCGGACAAAACGCACGGCAAGCCCTCGAGCACAGCACAAGACACCTTCTCTAGGGAAACCCGCTACTACGTCTCCTTCGCCGCAGGTTTTTCTCGGTATCGTGGCCCATTCGACAAACAAAAGAGGGCGAGAAATGTTTTCATCTGCTCTAAGGGCTTTCGTAGAAGAGAACGACATCGAAAGGAGTTACTACGGGATTTAGGCTCGGCTACGCACGCTACCCCAGCGCCACGGACTCGCTTTCAAGGGTCGGTAACGTGCGCGTTTTTTGCGCTCGTATTCACGGAACGAACAGGCGCTTCCCCGAGGAGGAGCGTTCGTAAAAAACTCTGACGACGCGTTGCGAGGCAGCAAACCTAGGCGAGCAGTTCTTTACTGGGATCCCTCGGCTGACGTTTCTTCGGCCGCACGCTCGCGGTCAAAGGCGTCTTTCTCACGTCCCGCCGTCAGGGCCTCCCCAGCAATTCCCGCAGCGACTCCTCCCTCGGGACAAACAGCTCGAGGACACGCACGGTCTCGCTAAAAGAACGGGGGGGGGGGGGGGGGAACAAACGCGTGCGCTGCGCGTGGCACTCGCAGACCCGATCTTCGGGTCCAGAAGAAAACTCTCTAAAGCGGACCAGGCGGGCCAAAGAGGTCCCTTCTTTGCGCCACGCTTCTTTCCTCGCGCAGACGTCGGCCGCCTCTCCCCGCTCTCACGGGATCCCCTACCGGCAAGGGCACGGCGAAACGTTTCGGAAACGACGGCGTTTCCCAGAAGCATTTCCAACACCTTGGGAAAACAGCCGAAGGAGAGGCTCACGCGGGGCGCGTAACTAGAAAGAACGCTCCGCACAAAGGCCTCAAATGACCAGCCCGGAGCAGGGATCCCGGGCTCTCCGGGAGCGCAGGAGTTCTCACGTCCCTGCTGAATGGAGCGCGCTGCCCGTGAAACACGAGACGCCGCAGCGACGCCGATCGTCGGAGGGAAGCCTGCAATAAGAGCAAAAGAAAAGCAGACGTTGAGGACAAAGACCAAGCTACGAGCCCCTCGCAATCCAGACGCGCTTCTAGATTTACCGCCTATTTCAAGGCGTGCCTTCGGCAATTCCGTCCAATTTATTTTCCCAGAAGCCCGCGGCGAGGACGAAACGCCTCTCAAAGGAAGGTACGGCACAACCGCTCTGGCCTATAAACTACCGGTTTCGACACAGGAAAAGCATGGGGAAAGCGCTCGCGTTCCCCCCGAGAAACCACGTCCAAGCAGACCGATGAAGCAGGCCCCAAGTCTGAAAGCGGACCTAAAGGAGCCCGTTTGGCAGCCACGAGCTGGAACACGCCGTTCTCCTCCTCGCTAACAACCTCCCGTAGAGACCGGCAGCTGTACAGCGCCTTCTGCGCTACACGGAGGAGTCGGATACCGGGCAGATGCCGCGTCCCGAACGCGCAACTAGAGATTTGAACGCACGGACGTAAACAAACGCCCGTGACGTAGCGGAGGTCTAGCGTATTCACGTTTACCGTGCGTCAGTTCTCCTGCGCGGACGGGCCGTTCCACCTTCTTTACTCGTTAGCTGACAGACGCCCTAGGAGAAAGCAAAGAAAGGAAGAAATTCAGAACGAAATGAAACAGATCGGAGGCAGCCTCCAAGGCTTTGATCCATCCCCCCAGGCGGCCGAACCCCCTTTGCAAAGGCACATCTCAAAAGACGTGTCCTTCCGCGATCGCTGCGCTCCTGAGAGCCTAATAGTAGATGGTGCTTGTTAAACAGGAATGAGATGGTAAAACAGATGTTTCCCAGTCTCAAAGAGATTTACGGCATCTACGTATTATGATACACCAAAAAGGAAAAACAAGATGCATTTTTTTTTTGGGGGGGGGGGGGGGGGGGGGAGGGCGGGCGGTGGGGAAATCCTTAAAGCTTTCAACACCAGCATCTTAATACGGCTTATTTGCACCTTAATTCTGAAGAGAACGAGAAGGGGGGAGAGCTGGCCACAAAGGCGGCGAGGGAAAAAGAGGGAGGCAAAGGCAGACAGAGAAAGGGGACAGCGCAGGGCAGAAGAGGGAGAGGGAGGCAAACGGGCGGACGGGGAGCTGAACAGAGGCGCGGAAACAGAACGAGAAGGCTGCCGAGGGGGACGGAGGGCTGCAAAGGAGCCTGGCGTTCAGCGACGGTATTTTACCGCTCCTCGCGCGTTAGCAGCCCCTTTCAGATGCTTAAGCCCAAATTCTCTCAGCCCTTCACAGCTTCAGTCCCCGCGGCATCTAGTTTCTCCACACTCTCCAATCTTCCTCGCTCTTTCCTGTCCTGCTCAAAACCCCCCCCCCCAGACCCCTTCTGTACTTACGTGCTTCCTTAAAACAGTATCGCCGAAGTCAACCGAACGGGCTGAGCCGCTCCTCTTCCGCTCGCCGGCCCTCGGAACGTCAGCCTGCAAACGAATCGGACCGCCGAGGTCACCGGCAGAGTCTCCTTTCGGAGCTTCGTCCCCGCCCCCCCCCCAAGCTTTAACGACGGTTTCCCAAGCGGGGCAAACGCAGGGCCTCCCTTCAGCCCCGTAACGGTTGTTATCGCGGGCTCCCAAGTCGCCGTGACGACGCTAAGCGGCAAAGCAAGGCAAAGGCAGCTGGGGGCACAGCTTACCCACCTAGCCGCGAAAATTCCTATTTGAGGCCTCCCTCGCCGCTTCTGCCAGGCAAACGCACCGAAACAAAGCTCCCGACAGGCAGCTGAGGCTGCACACGGACCTCGGGGCCCCGCTAGCAACAGCGACGCCGGAGCCGCCGGGCTGCCAGGCGCTATTCCCCCCCACACACACACCCTCCCCTGCCGGCCTGGCGAAGCGCGGCTTACGACTCACGAGTGCGGGAAGGACGCCGCCGAGCTTCCCGCGGCCGAAGGCTCCTCGTCAGGAGCGGGCAGAGAACCTTTCCGCCGGCATTCGGAGTCCCCCGGCCGCTCTCGGCACCCGAGAACTTGCCGACAAAGGGCTGAGGGCGGGAGCCCGCACTTCTTCACGGCAGCACACAGCCGTTCCCCGACGTGCCCAACGCCTAGGAGTAGCGCAATTTATAAAGACAAAAACAGCACCGCTACAGGGCGTAAAGCCAAGCTGAAATTCCGACAGCCAAATCTTCGCGCCCGACAGAACGGGCCATGTGCATCGGCGCCTACAGCTCGAGGCTAGCGAGGCCTCGCGGGCGATGCTTCTCTGGCAGGCTGCGCAGCTGAACTCCTGCGTCTTGCCCGAGAGTGTGCGCTGCCCACAAAAGCACAGAGCGAAGGAAGGAAGGAAATAAATCGATTCAAAGGTCGGCAGAAAATCGTAACAATCCAAAGTTGTTTCTAACCACAAAAGCGCATCTAATACACGAGAAGGAGCCTTAATTCCGCAAGGCTTTCACTTTTCTTCTAGCTGCCGCCTTCCTGCTGCCCCAAACGCCATTGCCAGGCAATCAACCTGGGGTCGCGCTAACTGAGCCTTCCTGAAAGCCATCTCTTCGTTTTACAATTCGCACGCTTCCCTCTCCCTCTGGCCACCTGACCGCCGTTCCCCTAAGACAGGAATTTGCTGCCTTGGGGCTCTTAAAGCACGACGCTTCGCAGACACAGAAAGTCACGCGCGCAGAAACGGATGGACGTGGCATCCTTTCTGTAACGCGTACGCACCTTCCGTTAGATGTCGGTCACCTGTTATTCCGATCGCTATTAACGGCGAACCTTCCTCGCCGGGAAGAACGGGCTTTCCCTTTTGGGGCGACGGAGACGGCTCTCGCTCGGTTCCTTTTCATTTTATTACTTTGGCTCGCTTACGTTTTTCTGGTCTCTTCAACTTCAGCCGTAGCAACGAATCTAAAAATTAAATACCCTATCTTTCCTTTTCTACGTACGCATGTACGATAACAAAACAAAATACAAACAACCAAAGCAAAACTAAGGCAGCTACGGTTAACGATAGCCGCAGGGTAACAACGGGTCGCTTAGTCCTCAGCACTGCTTCCGGAAGGCCGAAATAACGAACGTTCCGCATCGAGAGTTACCTTAGTTACCCGGGCCAGAACGCCTCCTACTGCCGCAGCTTCTGGGGAGATCGAGGGTCCGCTGCTGCGTTCTTGCTTCCTCGTTTCAGCCCGCCCCTTAGGGACTAAGCGCAAAAAACCGCTCGCTCGTCCGCCTTTGCTCTTTGTCAGCATTTGCTATCGTCGGTTCCGCCTCTGTAACGAAGAGAGAAAATTGCGTTTCGCTTCCAAGAAAACACTTCGACTGACGCGAGTTCTTTTTCTCTTTCCCATGTTTTTCCCCCCCCCCGCCCCCCCTTTCTTTCTTTTTCCTTCTTTTCCTCAAAGGAAAGGTCTTAATACACCGCCTTGCATTGTACGTTACAGAGGAAACCCTTTGGAAACACTACAGGGCCGACGCCGCGCCGCAACCCTGCTCCGGGGGCCCGCCTGCCCCCCCGCTCCTGCCCGGCCCGCGCCGCCAACGAACCGGCGCCCTAAACGCCGCACACGCAAAACGCAACGTCGCACCCGCGCTCCAGCACACCCTGCCCCACGCTCCCGCCGCTCCGGCCCCCAGCCCGCCCCCCCCCCCCACTCGCCCCGCACCGCCGCCTCCACGCAGCGACGGCCGCAGCGGGCGGGACGCAGCCCGACGCCCCCGAACCTGCGCGTTCGCCTCACCGGGGGCCCCACGTCCCCTCCCTCCACGCCACCTCCGCCCTCACCCGCCGCACAACCAAAACGCCCTCCCTGCTCGCCGCCATCTTGCTTCCCTGCCGCCGGGGGAGCCCGAGGGGAGGGGGGGGGAGCGAGGGGGAGCCCGAGGGAGGGGGGGGAGCGAGGGGGAGCCCGAGGGGAGGGTGGGAGCGAGGGGGAGCCCGAGGGGAGGGGGGGGAGCAGGGGGAACCCGAGGGGAGGGGGAGCGAGGGGGAACCGGAGGGGTGGGGGGGAGCGAGGGGGAGCCCGAGGGGCGGGGGGGAGCGAGGGGGAACCGGAGGGGTGGGGGGGAGCGAGGGGGGAACCGGAGGGGAGGGGGGGGGAGCGAGGGGAACCGGAGGGGGAGGGGGGGAGCGAGGGGGGAGCCCGAGGGGAGGGGGGAGCGAGGGGGAGCCCGAGGGGAGGGGGGAGCGAGGGGGAGCCCGAGGGGAGGGGGGAGCGAGGGGGAACCGGAGGGGAGGGGGGAGTAGAGGAACCCGAGGGGAGGGGGGAGCGAGGGGGAGCCCGAGGGGCGGGGGGAGCGAGGGGGAGCCCGAGGGGAGGGGGGAGCGAGGGGGAGCCCGAGGGGCGGGGGGAGCGAGGGGGAGCCCGAGGGGAAGGGGGAGCGAGGGGGAGACCGAGGGGAGGGGGGGGGAGCGAGGGGGAGCCCGAGGGGAAGGGGGAGCGAGGGGGAGCCCGAGGGGAAGGGGGAGCGAGGGGGAGCCCGAGGGGAAGGGGGAGCGAGGGGGAGACCGAGGGGGCGGGGGGAGCGAGGGGGAGCCCGACGGGCGGGGGGAGCACAAAGGGAGGCGAGACCCGCAATGGCGGCACTCGCGTGCTCGCGGCGCGGCGCTGCAGCCGGGCGGCTCACGCGTGTGAACCGCAGCCCGCCGCGGCAGCCCGGGGCTCCCAGCGAGCGCCCCGTGGCTGCCCCTTGCCCGTGGCCGCTCCGTGAGCACCGGGAAGGGGCGACGAGCAGGCGCCATTCGCTTACCCGTTCCCGAAACGGCGGAGAGCAGCGGCAAACATGGCGACCGGCACTGAGCATGTGCTCGCCGCCCGTGTGCGCACGCGCGCCCCCCCCACCGGGTGCAGTACCGCTTTTTGGACACCGGGTGGCAGCAGTGAGCGCGGCGGAACGCAGTGCGCACGCGCACCCCCCCTTTTCGTGCAATACCGCTTTTTGGACACCCCGAGGGCAGCAGGGAGCATGGCCGGCCGCCGTGTGCATGCGCCACGGTGCAGTACTGCTTTTTCGACACCCGAGCGACACGTGTCCGGTAAGGACCACACACACACACATTACACACACACACACACACACACACACGCCCAGCGGGCCACTGCTGCAGGGCGGAGAAGGCACAGGCACCTGGAAGTACAGCTGCTGGCCTGCCCCAGAGCACAACGCGAACGGCTGCTGGGAACCCCGCTGACAGAGAACCGCACCTCCCGCCACCTCGGGAGGCGCAACACGGTCTCCCAGAAGGCCAGTACGGGAAGACTGCACCTCCCGGCATGCCCTGCAGGCTAAAACGGCTGCCGGGAAAACCCCTGCCAGAAAACTATAGCTCCCAGCGTGCCGTGCAGACTAAAAGGGCCGCCCGGAAGCCCGGTGCCGGAAGACTACCGCTCCCAGCATGCCGTGCAAAAGCAACATGGCTGCCCAGAATCTCAGTGCCGGAAGACTACCGCTCCCAGCATGCCGTGCAAAAGCAACATGGCCGCCCGGAAGCCCGGTGCCGGAAGACTACCGCTCCCAGCATGCCCGGCGCCGGGGTGGCACAGCGCTCCCTCACCCTCCCCGCCCTTCGCTCCGTAGCCATCGCGTTCCGGCCCCGCCCCTCTGCCGCCGCCCGCCCGCTCCCCGCCCTCGGCACCCCGCACCCCGCCGCAGCGCCCCGCAGAGCCCCCCCGCCTGCCCGCCCGCCCTTTGCACAGATTTCAGCGCCCTCGCCTCGGCTCACCCGCCCTTATTTACAGCGCCTGCTGCGAGGCGCAGAGTCGCTGCGTGTCGTGCTCGAGCCGCTTCTCCCGGAGGCTTCAGGAACAGCGCTTTCCTTTGAACGGCGTTGCAAAATACTCCACAGACAAAAAAGAGGCAGAGGCTGCACTTAAAAAACAAACAAACAAACAAACAAACAAACAACAAAAAACCCCCACCCACCTACTTAATGGGACAATTTGCAAGCGTTCCAAGAAGCAGCCCTTCTTCTTTAGGACTTTCCACCTCCTGCCTTTACTGATTGTTAAACGAAATAAACAGGCCAAAGCAAGCCACGCGATTTGCTTGACAGACTGCTCAGTTTTTATTATTCAACAGCACGAGATGCTGGCACACAGTACGTCTGGCACGTTAAAGCATGAAAACGTTACTATTCCCATCACCTTTTTAGCTCGTTTCCTGCAGCGCCGCCAAAGGCTCGTTCCGTTTCGAAAAGAGCCGGCCTTTTCTAGCAGCGATCGCAGCCTAAAGGCTATTCCTAGGGCAGAAAGACTAACGGCTCGCTCACCTAGGTACCATCACTTACCTGGCTCCATTAGTTACTACGGGGATTAGCAAGGAAAGCGCATCGCCTTCTCTAAAGGGGAAAGACGCTCTTTTAAGCGCTTCCAGCGACTCCCCAGCATTGTCGTTACTTTGCGCGGCTAGGCAGCTTCTTCAAAGCCAGCTGCAAGAAAGAGTTTGCCTCCAAGGCACAACTTTCTGCTCCCCAGGGGCCGCTCGAGAGGAAAGCGGGCATTCGCCGCCCGCCCTCGGACAAAACGCACGGCAAGCCCTCGAGCACAGCACAAGACACCTTCTCTAGGGAAACCCGCTACTACGTCTCCTTCGCCGCAGGTTTTTCTCGGTATCGTGGCCCATTCGACAAACAAAAGAGGGCGAGAAATGTTTTCATCTGCTCTAAGGGCTTTCGTAGAAGAGAACGACATCGAAAGGAGTTACTACGGGATTTAGGCTCGGCTACGCACGCTACCCCAGCGCCACGGACTCGCTTTCAAGGGTCGGTAACGTGCGCGTTTTTTGCGCTCGTATTCACGGAACGAACAGGCGCTTCCCCGAGGAGGAGCGTTCGTAAAAAACTCTGACGACGCGTTGCGAGGCAGCAAACCTAGGCGAGCAGTTCTTTACTGGGATCCCTCGGCTGACGTTTTCTTCGGCCGCACGCTCGCGGTCAAAGGCGTCTTTCTCACGTCCCGCCGTCAGGGCCTCCCCAGCAATTCCCGCAGCGACTCCTCCCTCGGGACAAACAGCTCGAGGACACGCACGGTCTCGCTAAAAGAACGGGGGGGGGGGGGGGGGGAACAAACGCGTGCGCTGCGCGTGGCACTCGCAGACCCGATCTTCAGGTCCAGAAGAAAACTCTCTAAAGCGGACCAGGCGGGCCAAAGAGGTCCCTTCTTTGCGCCACGCTTCTTTCCTCGCGCAGACGTCGGCCGCCTCTCCCCGCTCTCACGGGATCCCCTACCGGCAAGGGCACGGCGAAACGTTTCGGAAACGACGGCGTTTCCCAGAAGCATTTCCAACACCTTGGGAAAACAGCCGAAGGAGAGGCTCACGCGGGGCGCGTAACTAGAAAGAACGCTCCGCACAAAGGCCTCAAATGACCAGCCCGGAGCAGGGATCCCGGGCTCTCCGGGAGCGCAGGAGTTCTCACGTCCCTGCTGAATAGAGCGCGCTGCCCGTGAAACACGAGACGCCGCAGCGACGCCGATCGTCGGAGGGAAGCCTGCAATAAGAGCAAAAGAAAAGCAGACGTTGAGGACAAAGACCAAGCTACGAGCCCCTCGCAATCCAGACACGCTTCTAGATTTACCGCCTATTTCAAGGCGCGCCTTCGGCAATTCCGTCCAATTTATTTTCCCAGAAGCCCGCGGCGAGGACGAAACGCCTCTCAAAGGAAGGTACGGCACAACCGCTCTGGCCTATAAACTACCGGTTTCGACACAGGAAAAGCACGGGGAAAGCGCTCGCGTTCCCCCCGAGAAACCACGTCCAAGCGGACCGATGAAGCAGGCCCCAAGTCTGAAAGCGGACCTAAAGGAGCCCGTTTGGCAGCCACGAGCTGGAACACGCCGTTCTCCTCCTCGCTAACAACCTCCCGTAGAGACCGGCAGCTGTACAGCGCCTTCTGCGCTACACGGAGGAGTCGGATACCGGGCAGATGCCGCGTCCCGAACGCGCAACTAGAGATTTGAACGCACGGACGTAAACAAACGCCCGTGACGTAGCGGAGGTCTAGCGTACTCACGTTTACCGTGCGTCAGTTCTCCTGCGCGGACGGGCCGTTCCACCTTCTTTACTCGTTAGCTGACAGACGCCCTAGGAGAAAGCAAAGAAAGGAAGAAATTCAGAACGAAATGAAACAGATCGGAGGCAGCCTCCAAGGCTTTGATCCATCCCCCAGGCGGCCGAACCCCCTTTGCAAAGGCACATCTCAAAAGACGTGTCCTTCCGTCGATCGCTGCGCTCCTGAGAGCCTAATAGTAGATGGTGCTTGTTAAACAGGAATGAGATGGTAAAACAGATGTTTCCCAGTCTCAAAGAGATTTACGGCATCTACGTATTATGATACACCAAAAAGGAAAAACAAGATGCATTTTTTTTTTGGGGGGGGGGGGGGAGGGCGGGCGGTGGGGAAATCCTTAAAGCTTTCAACACCAGCATCTTAATACGGCTTATTTGCACCTTAATTCTGAAGAGAACGAGAAGGGGGGAGAGCTGGCCACAAAGGCGGCGAGGGAAAAAGAGGGAGGCAAAGGCAGACAGAGAAAGGGGACAGCGCAGGGCAGAAGAGGGAGAGGGAGGCAAACGGGCGGACGGGGAGCTGAACAGAGGCGCGGAAACAGAACGAGAAGGCTGCCGAGGGGGGACGGAGGGCTGCAAAGGAGCCTGGCGTTCAGCGACGGTATTTTACCGCTCCTCGCGCGTTAGCAGCCCCTTTCAGATGCTTAAGCCCAAATTCTCTCAGCCCTTCACAGCTTCAGTCCCCGCGGCATCTAGTTTCTCCACACTCTCCAATCTTCCTCGCTCTTTCCTGTCCTGCTCAAACCCCCCCCCCAGACCCCTTCTGTACTTACGCGCTTCCTTAAAACAGTATCGCCGAAGTCAACGGAACGGGCTGAGCCGCTCCTCTTCCGCTCGCCCGGCCCTCGGAACGTCAGCCTGCAAACGAATCGGACCGCCGAGGTCACCGGCAGAGTCTCCTTTCGGAGCTTCGTCCCCGCCCCCCCCCCCAAGCTTTAACGACGGTTTCCCAAGCGGGGCAAACGCAGGGCCTCCCTTCAGCCCCGTAACGGTTGTTATCGCGGGCTCCCAAGTCGCCGTGACGATGCTAAGCGGCAAAGCAAGGCAAAGGCAGCTGGGGGCACAGCTTACCCACCTAGCCGCGAAAATTCCTATTTGAGGCCTCCCTCGCCGCTTCTGCCAGGCAAACGCACCGAAACAAAGCTCCCGACAGGCAGCTGAGGCTGCACACGGACCTCGGGGCCCCGCTAGCAACAGCGACGCCGGAGCCGCCGGGCTGCCAGGCGCTATTCCCCCCCACACACACACCCTCCCCTGCCGGCCTGGCGAAGCGCGGCTTACGACTCACGAGTGCGGGAAGGACGCCGCCGAGCTTCCCGCGGCCGAAGGCTCCTCGTCAGGAGCGGGCAGAGAACCTTTCCGCCGGCATTCGGAGTCCCCCGGCCGCTCTCGGCACCCGAGAACTTGCCGACAAAGGGCTGAGGGCGGGAGCCCGCACTTCTTCACGGCAGCACACAGCCGTTCCCCGACGTGCCCAACGCCTAGGAGTAGCGCAATTTATAAAGACAAAAACAGCACCGCTACAGGGCGTAAAGCCAAGCTGAAATTCCGACAGCCAAATCTTCGCGCCCGACAGAACGGGCCATGTGCATCGGCGCCTACAGCTCGAGGCTAGCGAGGCCTCGCGGGCGATGCTTCTCTGGCAGGCTGCGCAGCTGAACTCCTGCGTCTTGCCCGAGAGTGTGCGCTGCCCACAAAAGCACAGAGCGAAGGAAGGAAGGAAATAAATCGATTCAAAGGTCGGCAGAAAATCGTAACAATCCAAAGTTGTTTCTAACCACAAAAGCGCATCTAATACACGAGAAGGAGCCTTAATTCCGCAAGGCTTTCACTTTTCTTCTAGCTGCCGCCTTCCTGCTGCCCCAAACGCCATTGCCAGGCAATCAACCTGGGGTCGCGCTAACTGAGCCTTCCTGAAAGCCATCTCTTCGTTTTACAATTCGCACGCTTCCCTCTCCCTCTGGCCACCTGACCGCCGTTCCCCTAAGACAGGAATTTGCTGCCTTGGGGCTCTTAAAGCACGACGCTTCGCAGACACAGAAAGTCACGCGCGCAGAAACGGATGGACGTGGCATCCTTTCTGTAACGCGTACGCACCTTCCGTTAGATGTCGGTCACCTGTTATTCCGATCGCTATTAACGGCGAACCTTCCTCGCCGGGAAGAACGGGCTTTCCCTTTTGGGGCGACGGAGACGGCTCTCGCTCGGTTCCTTTTCATTTTATTACTTTGGCTCGCTTACGTTTTTCTGGTCTCTTCAACTTCAGCCGTAGCAACGAATCTAAAAATTAAATACCCTATCTTTCCTTTTCTACGTACGCGTGTACGATAACAAAACAAAATACAAACAACCAAAGCAAAACTAAGGCAGCTACGGTTAACAATAGCCGCAGGGTAACAACGGGTCGCTTAGTCCTCAGCACTGCTTCCGGAAGGCCGAAATAACGAACGTTCCGCATCGAGAGTTACCTTAGTTACCCGGGCCAGAACGCCTCCTACTGCCACAGCTTCTGGGGAGATGGAGGGTCCGCTGCTGCGTTCTTGCTTCCTCGTTTCAGCCCGCCCCTTAGGGACTAAGCGCAAAAAACCGCTCGCTCGTCCGCCTTTGCTCTTTGTCAGCATTTGCTATCGTCGGTTCCGCCTCTGTAACGAAGAGAGAAAATTGCGTTTCGCTTCCAAGAAAACACTTCGACTGACGCGAGTTCTTTTTCTCTTTCCCATGTTTTTCCCCCCCCCCCCGCCCCCCCTTTCTTTCTTTTTCCTTCTTTTCCTCAAAGGAAAGGTCTTAATACACCGCCTTGCATTGTACGTTACAGAGGAAACCCTTTGGAAACACTACAGGGCCGACGCCGCGCCGCAACCCTGCTCCGGGGCCCGCCTGCCCCCCCGCTCCTGCCCGGCCCGCGCTGCCAACGAACCGGCGCCCTAAACGCCGCACACGCAAAACGCAACGTCGCACCCGCGCTCCAGCACACCCTGCCCCGCGCTCCCGCCGCTCCCGGCGCCCGGCCCCAGCCCGCCCCCCCCCCCACTCGCCCCGCACCGCCGCCTCCACGCAGCGACGGCCGCAGCGGGCGGGACGCAGCCCGACGCCCCCGAACCTGCGCGTTCGCCTCACCGGGGGCCCCACGTCCCTCCCTCCACGCCGCCTCCGCCCTCACCCGCCGCACAACCAAAACGCCCTCCCTGCTCGCCGCCATCTTGCTTCCCTGCCGCCGGGGGAGCCCGAGGGGAGGGGGGGAGCAGGGGGAGCCCGAGGGGAGGGGGGGAGCGAGGGGGAGCCCGAGTGGAGGGGGGGAGCGAGGGGGAGCCCGAGGGGAGGGGGGGAGCGAGGGGGAGCCCGAGGGGAGGGGGGGAGCAGGGGGAACCCGAGGGGAGGGGGGAGCGAGGGGGAACCGGAGGGGTGGGGGGAGCGAGGGGGAACCGGAGGGGTGGGGGGAGCAAGGGGGAACCGGAGGGGAGGGGGGAGCGAGGGGGAACCGGAGGGGAGGGGGGGGAGCGAGGGGGAGCCCGAGGGGAGGGGGGAGCGAGGGGGAGCCCGAGGGGAGGGGGGAGCGAGGGGGAGCCCGAGGGGAGGGGGGAGCGAGGGGGAGCCCGAGGGGAGGGGGGAGTAGAGGGAACCCGAGGGGAGGGGGGAGCGAGGGGGAGCCCGAGGGGAGGGGGGAGCGAGGGGGAGCCCGAGGGGAGGGGGGAGCGAGGGGGAGCCCGAGGGGCGGGGGGAGCGAGGGGGAGCCCGAGGGGAAGGGGGAGCGAGGGGGAGACCGAGGGGAAGGGGGAGCGAGGGGGAGCCCGCGGGGCGGGGGGAGCGAGGGGGAGCCCGACGGGCGGGGGGAGCACAAAGGGAGGCGAGACCCGCAATGGCGCACTCGCGTGCTCGCGGCGCGGCGCTGCAGCCGGGCGGCTCACGCGTGCGAACCGCAGCCCGCCGCGGCAGCCCGGGGCTCCCAGCGAGCGCCCCGTGGCTGCCCCTGCCCGTGGCCGCTCCGTGAGCACCGGGAAGGGGCGACGAGCAGGCGCCATTCGCTTACCCGTTCCCGAAACGGCGGAGAGCAGCGGCAAACATGGCGACCGGCACTGAGCATGTGCTCGCCGCCCGTGTGCGCACGCGCGCCCCCCCCACCGGGTGCAGTACCGCTTTTTGGACACCGGGTGGCAGCAGTGAGCGCGGCGGAACGCAGTGCGCACGCGCACCCCCCCTTTTCGTGCAATACCGCTTTTTGGACACCCCGAGGGCAGCAGGGAGCATGGCCGGCCGCCGTGTGCATGCGCCACGGTGCAGTACTGCTTTTTCGACACCCGAGCGACACGTGTCCGGTAAGGACCACACACACACACATACACACACACACACACACACACACACGCCCAGCGGGCCACTGCTGCAGGGCGGAGAAGGCACAGGCACCTGGAAGTACAGCTGCTGGCCTGCCCCAGAGCACAACGCGAACGGCTGCTGGGAACCCCGCTGACAGAGAACCGCACCTCCCGCCACCTCGGGAGGCGCAACACGGTCTCCCAGAAGGCCAGTACGGGAAGACTGCACCTCCCGGCATGCCCTGCAGGCTAAAACGGCTGCCGGGAAAACCCCTGCCAGAAAACTATAGCTCCCAGCGTGCCGTGCAGACTAAAAGGGCCGCCCGGAAGCCCGGTGCCGGAAGACTACCGCTCCCAGCATGCCGTGCAAAAGCAACATGGCTGCCCAGAATCTCAGTGCCGGAAGACTACCGCTCCCAGCATGCCGTGCAAAAGCAACATGGCCGCCCGGAAGCCCGGTGCCGGAAGACTACCGCTCCCAGCATGCCCGGCGCCGGGGTGGCACAGCGCTCCCTCACCCTCCCGCCCTTCGCTCCGTAGCCATCGCGTTCCGGCCCGCCCCTCTGCCCGCCGCCCGCCCGCCCGCCCTCGGCACCCGCACCCCGCCGCAGCGCCCCGCAGAGCCCCCCCGCCTGCCCGCCCGCCCTTTGCACAGATTTCAGCGCCCTCGCCTCAGCTCACCCGCCCTTATTTACAGCGCCTGCTGCGAGGCGCAGAGTCGCTGCGTGTCGTGCTCGAGCCGCTTCTCCCGGAGGCTTCAGGAACAGCGCTTTCCTTTGAACGGCGTTGCAAAATACTCCACAGACAAAAAAGAGGCAGAGGCTGCACTTAAAAAACAAACAAACAAACAAACAAACAAACAAACAAACAAACAAAAAACCCCCACCCACCTACTTAATGGGACAATTTGCAAGCGTTCCAAGAAGCAGCCCTTCTTCTTTAGGACTTTCCACCTCCTGCCTTTACTGATTGTTAAACGAAATAAACAGGCCAAAGCAAGCCACGCGATTTGCTTGACAGACTGCTCAGTTTTTATTATTCAACAGCACGAGATGCTGGCACACAGTACGTCTGGCACGTTAAAGCATGAAAACGTTACTATTCCCATCACCTTTTTAGCTCGTTTCCTGCAGCGCCGCCAAAGGCTCGTTCCGTTTCGAAAAGAGCCGGCCTTTTCTAGCAGCGATCGCAGCCTAAAGGCTATTCCTAGGGCAGAAAGACTAACGGCTCGCTCACCTAGGTACCACTTACCTGGCTCCATTAGTTACTACGGGGATTAGCAAGGAAAGCGCATCGCCTTCTCTAAAGGGGAAAGACGCTCTTTTAAGCGCTTCCAGCGACTCCCCAGCATTGTCGTTACTTTGCGCGGCTAGGCAGCTTCTTCAAAGCCAGCTGCAAGAAAGAGTTTGCCTCCAAGGCACAACTTTCTGCTCCCCAGGGGCCGCTCGAGAGGAAAGCGGGCATTCGCCGCCCGCCCTCGGACAAAACGCACGGCAAGCCCTCGAGCACAGCACAAGACACCTTCTCTAGGGAAACCCGCTACTACGTCTCCTTCGCCGCAGGTTTTTCTCGGTATCGTGGCCCATTCGACAAACAAAAGAGGGCGAGAAATGTTTTCATCTGCTCTAAGGGCTTTCGTAGAAGAGAACGACATCGAAAGGAGTTACTACGGGATTTAGGCTCGGCTACGCACGCTACCCCAGCGCCACGGACTCGCTTTCAAGGGTCGGTAACGTGCGCGTTTTTTGCGCTCGTATTCACGGAACGAACAGGCGCTTCCCCGAGGAGGAGCGTTCGTAAAAAACTCTGACGACGCGTTGCGAGGCAGCAAACCTAGGCGAGCAGTTCTTTACTGGGATCCCTCGGCTGACGTTTCTTCGGCCGCACGCTCGCGGTCAAAGGCGTCTTTCTCACGTCCCGCCGTCAGGGCCTCCCCAGCAATTCCCGCAGCGACTCCTCCCTCGGGACAAACAGCTCGAGGACACGCACGGTCTCGCTAAAAGAACGGGGGGGGGGGGGGGGGGGGGGAACAAACGCGTGCGCTGCGCGTGGCACTCGCAGACCCGATCTTCAGGTCCAGAAGAAAACTCTCTAAAGCGGACCAGGCGGGCCAAAGAGGTCCCTTCTTTGCGCCACGCTTCTTTCCTCGCGCAGACGTCGGCCGCCTCTCCCCGCTCTCACGGGATCCCCTACCGGCAAGGGCACGGCGAAACGTTTCGGAAACGACGGCGTTTCCCAGAAGCATTTCCAACACCTTGGGAAAACAGCCGAAGGAGAGGCTCACGCGGGGCGCGTAACTAGAAAGAACGCTCCGCACAAAGGCCTCAAATGACCAGCCCGGAGCAGGGATCCCGGGCTCTCCGGGAGCGCAGGAGTTCTCACGTCCCTGCTGAATAGAGCGCGCTGCCCGTGAAACACGAGACGCCGCAGCGACGCCGATCGTCGGAGGGAAGCCTGCAATAAGAGCAAAAGAAAAGCAGACGTTGAGGACAAAGACCAAGCTACGAGCCCCTCGCAATCCAGACACGCTTCTAGATTTACCGCCTATTTCAAGGCGCGCCTTCGGCAATTCCGTCCAATTTATTTTCCCAGAAGCCCGCGGCGAGGACGAAACGCCTCTCAAAGGAAGGTACGGCACAACCGCTCTGGCCTATAAACTACCGGTTTCGACACAGGAAAAGCACGGGGAAAGCGCTCGCGTTCCCCCCGAGAAACCACGTCCAAGCAGACCGATGAAGCAGGCCCCAAGTCTGAAAGCGGACACAAAGGAGCCCGTTTGGCGGCCACGAGCTGGAACACGCCGTTCTCCTCCTCGCTAACAACCTCCCGTAGAGACCGGCAGCTGTACAGCGCCTTCTGCGCTACACGGAGGAGTCGGATACCGGGCAGATGCCGCGTCCCGAACGCGCAACTAGAGATTTGAACGCACGGACGTAAACAAACGCCCGTGACGTAGCGGAGGTCTAGCGTATTCACGTTTACCGTGCGTCAGTTCTCCCGCGCGGACGGGCCGTTCCACCTTCTTTACTCGTTAGCTGACGGACGCCCTAGGAGAAAGCAAAGAAAGGAAGAAATTCAGAACGAAATGAAACAGATCGGAGGCAGCCTCCAAGGCTTTGATCCATCCCCCCAGGCGGCCGAACCCCCTTTGCAAAGGCACATCTCAAAAGACGTGTCCTTCCGCGATCGCTGCGCTCCTGAGAGCCTAATAGTAGATGGTGCTTGTTAAACAGGAATGAGATGGTAAAACAGATGTTTCCCAGTCTCAAAGAGATTTACGGCATCTACGTATTATGATACACCAAAAAGGAAAAACAAGATGCATTTTTTTTTTGGGGGGGGGGGGGGAGGGCGGGCGGTGGGGAAATCCTTAAAGCTTTCAACACCAGCATCTTAATACGGCTTATTTGCACCTTAATTCTGAAGAGAACGAGAAGGGGGGAGAGCTGGCCACAAAGGCGGCGAGGGAAAAAGAGGGAGGCAAAGGCAGACAGAGAAAGGGGACAGCGCAGGGCAGAAGAGGGAGAGGGAGGCAAACGGGCGGACGGGGAGCTGAACAGAGGCGCGGAAACAGAACGAGAAGGCTGCCGAGGGGGACGGAGGGCTGCAAAGGAGCCTGGCGTTCAGCGACGGTATTTTACCGCTCCTCGCGCGTTAGCAGCCCCTTTCAGATGCTTAAGCCCAAATTCTCTCAGCCCTTCACAGCTTCAGTCCCCGCGGCATCTAGTTTCTCCACACTCTCCAATCTTCCTCGCTCTTTCCTGTCCTGCTCAAAACCCCCCCCCCCAGACCCCTTCTGTACTTACGTGCTTCCTTAAAACAGTATCGCCGAAGTCAACCGAACGGGCTGAGCCGCTCCTCTTCCGCTCGCCGGCCCTCGGAACGTCAGCCTGCAAACGAATCGGACCGCCGAGGTCACCGGCAGAGTCTCCTTTCGGAGCTTCGTCCCCGCCCCCCCCCCAAGCTTTAACGACGGTTTCCCAAGCGGGGCAAACGCAGGGCCTCCCTTCAGCCCCGTAACGGTTGTTATCGCGGGCTCCCAAGTCGCCGTGACGACGCTAAGCGGCAAAGCAAGGCAAAGGCAGCTGGGGGCACAGCTTACCCACCTAGCCGCGAAAATTCCTATTTGAGGCCTCCCTCGCCGCTTCTGCCAGGCAAACGCACCGAAACAAAGCTCCCGACAGGCAGCTGAGGCTGCACACGGACCTCGGGGCCCCGCTAGCAACAGCGACGCCGGAGCCGCCGGGCTGCCAGGCGCTATTCCCCCCCACACACACACCCTCCCCTGCCGGCCTGGCGAAGCGCGGCTTACGACTCACGAGTGCGGGAAGGACGCCGCCGAGCTTCCCGCGGCCGAAGGCTCCTCGTCAGGAGCGGGCAGAGAACCTTTCCGCCGGCGTTCGGAGTCCCCCGGCCGCTCTCGGCACCCGAGAACTTGCCGACAAAGGGCTGAGGGCGGGAGCCCGCACTTCTTCACGGCAGCACACAGCCGTTCCCCGACGTGCCCAACGCCTAGGAGTAGCGCAATTTATAAAGACAAAAACAGCACCGCTACAGGGCGTAAAGCCAAGCTGAAATTCCGACAGCCAAATCTGCGCGCCCGACAGAACGGGCCATGTGCATCGGCGCCTACAGCTCGAGGCTAGCGAGGCCTCGCGGGCGATGCTTCTCTGGCAGGCTGCGCAGCTGAACTCCTGCGTCTTGCCCGAGAGTGTGCGCTGCCCACAAAAGCACAGAGCGAAGGAAGGAAGGAAATAAATCGATTCAAAGGTCGGCAGAAAATCGTAACAATCCAAAGTTGTTTCTAACCACAAAAGCGCATCTAATACACGAGAAGGAGCCTTAATTCCGCAAGGCTTTCACTTTTCTTCTAGCTGCCGCCTTCCTGCTGCCCCAAATGCCATTGCCAGGCAATCAACCTGGGGTCGCGCTAACTGAGCCTTCCTGAAAGCCATCTCTTCGTTTTACAATTCGCACGCTTCCCTCTCCCTCTGGCCACCTGACCGCCGTTCCCCTAAGACAGGAATTTGCTGCCTTGGGGCTCTTAAAGCACGACGCTTCGCAGACACAGAAAGTCACGCGCGCAGAAACGGATGGACGTGGCATCCTTTCTGTAACGCGTACGCACCTTCCGTTAGATGTCGGTCACCTGTTATTCCGATCGCTATTAACGGCGAACCTTCCTCGCCGGGAAGAACGGGCTTTCCCTTTTGGGGCGACGGAGACGGCTCTCGCTCGGTTCCTTTTCATTTTATTACTTTGGCTCGCTTACGTTTTTCTGGTCTCTTCAACTTCAGCCGTAGCAACGAATCTAAAAATTAAATACCCTATCTTTCCTTTTCTACGTACGCGTGTACGATAACAAAACAAAATACAAACAACCAAAGCAAAACTAAGGCAGCTACGGTTAACGATAGCCGCAGGGTAACAACGGGTCGCTTAGTCCTCAGCACTGCTTCCGGAAGGCCGAAATAACGAACGTTCCGCATCGAGAGTTACCTTAGTTACCCGGGCCAGAACGCCTCCTACTGCCGCAGCTTCTGGGGAGATGGAGGGTCCGCTGCTGCGTTCTTGCTTCCTCGTTTCAGCCCGCCCCTTAGGGACTAAGCGCAAAAAACCGCTCGCTCGTCCGCCTTTGCTCTTTGTCAGCATTTGCTATCGTCGGTTCCGCCTCTGTAACGAAGAGAGAAAATTGCGTTTCGCTTCCAAGAAAACACTTCGACTGACGCGAGTTCTTTTTCTCTTTCCCATGTTTTTCCCCCCCCCCCGCCCCCCCTTTCTTTCTTTTTCCTTCTTTTCCTCAAAGGAAAGATCTTAATACACCGCCTTGCATCGTACGTTACAGAGGAAACCCTTTGGAAACACTACAGGGCCGACGCCGCGCCGCAACCCTGCTCCGGGGCCCGCCTGCCCCCCCGCTCCTGCCCGGCCCGCGCCGCCAACGAACCGGCGCCCTAAACGCCGCACACGCAAAACGCAACGTCGCACCCACGCTCCAGCACACCCTGCCCCGCGCTCCCGCCGCTCCCGGCGCCCGGCCCCAGCCCGCCCCCCCCCCACTCGCCCCGCACCGCCGCCTCCACGCAGCGACGGCCGCAGCGGGCGGGACGCAGCCCGACGCCCCCGAACCTGCGCGTTCGCCTCACCGGGGGCCCCACGTCCCTCCCTCCACGCCACCTCCGCCCTCACCCGCCGCACAACCAAAACGCCCTCCCTGCTCGCCGCCATCTTGCTTCCCTGCCGCCGGGGGAGCCCGAGGGGAGGGGGGGAGCAGGGGGAGCCCGAGGGGAGGGGGGGAGCGAGGGGGAGCCCGAGGGGAGGGGGGGAGCGAGGGGGAGCCCGAGGGGAGGGGGGGAGCAGGGGGAACCCGAGGGGAGGGGGGAGCGAGGGAGAACCGGAGGGGTGGGGGGAGCGAGGGGGAACCGGAGGGGTGGGGGGAGCGAGGGGGAGCCCGAGGGTCGGGGGGGAGCGAGGGGGAACCGGAGGGGTGGGGGGAGCGAGGGGGAACCGGAGGGGTGGGGGGAGCGAGGGGGAACCGGAGGGGAGGGGGGGAGCGAGGGGGAGCCCGAGGGGAGGGGGGGAGCAGGGGGAACCCGAGGGGAGGGGGGAGCGAGGGGGAGCCCGAGGGGCGGGGGGAGCGAGGGGGAGCCCGAGGGGAAGGGGGAGCGAGGGGGAGACCGAGGGGAGGGGGGAGCGAGGGGGAGCCCGCGGGGCGGGGGGAGCGAGGGGGAGCCCGAGGGGAAGGGGGGAGCGAGGGGCAGCCCGAGGGGAAGGGGGGAGCGAGGGGGAGCCCGAGGGGCGGGGGGAGCGAGGGGGAGCCCGAGGGGCGGGGGGAGCGAGGGGGAGCCCGAGGGGAAGGGGGAGCGAGGGGGAGACCGAGGGGAGGGGGGAGCGAGGGGGAGCCCGCGGGGCGGGGGGAGCGAGGGGGAGCCCGAGGGGAAGGGGGGAGCGAGGGGGAGCCCGAGGGGCGGGGGGAGCGAGGGGGAGCCCGAGGGGAAGGGGGAGCGAGGGGGAGACCGAGGGGCGGGGGGGAGCGAGGGGGAGCCCGACGGGCGGGGGGAGCACAAAGGGAGGCGAGACCCGCAATGGCGCACTCGCGTGCTCGCGGCGCGGCGCTGCGGCCGGGCGGCTCACGCGTGTGAACCGCAGCCCGCCGCGGCAGCCCGGGGCTCCCAGCGAGCGCCCCGTGGCTGCCCCTGCCCGTGGCCGCTCCGTGAGCACCGGGAAGGGGCGACGAGCAGGCGCCATTCGCTTACCGTTCCCGAAACGGCGGAGAGCAGCGGCAAACATGGCGACCGGCACTGAGCATGTGCTCGCCGCCCGTGTGCGCACGCGCGCCCCCCCCACCGGGTGCAGTACCGCTTTTTGGACACCGGGTGGCAGCAGTGAGCGCGGCGGAACGCAGTGCGCACGCGCACCCCCCCTTTTCGTGCAATACCGCTTTTTGGACACCCCGAGGGCAGCAGGGAGCATGGCCGGCCGCCGTGTGCATGCGCCACGGTGCAGTACTGCTTTTTCGACACCCGAGCGACACGTGTCCGGTAAGGACCACACACACACACATACACACACACACACACACACACACACGCCCAGCGGGCCACTGCTGCAGGGCGGAGAAGGCACAGGCACCTGGAAGTACAGCTGCTGGCCTGCCCCAGAGCACAACGCGAACGGCTGCTGGGAACCCCGCTGACAGAGAACCGCACCTCCCGCCACCTCGGGAGGCGCAACACGGTCTCCCAGAAGGCCAGTACGGGAAGACTGCACCTCCCGGCATGCCCTGCAGGCTAAAACGGCTGCCGGGAAAACCCCTGCCAGAAAACTATAGCTCCCAGCGTGCCGTGCAGACTAAAAGGGCCGCCCGGAAGCCCGGTGCCGGAAGACTACCGCTCCCAGCATGCCGTGCAAAAGCAACATGGCTGCCCAGAATCTCAGTGCCGGAAGACTACCGCTCCCAGCATGCCGTGCAAAAGCAACATGGCCGCCCGGAAGCCCGGTGCCGGAAGACTACCGCTCCCAGCATGCCCGGCGCCGGGGTGGCACAGCGCTCCCTCACCCTCCCGCCCTTCGCTCCGTAGCCATCGCGTTCCGGCCCGCCCCTCTGCCCGCCGCCCGCCCGCCCGCCCTCGGCACCCGCACCCCGCCGCAGCGCCCCGCAGAGCCCCCCCGCCTGCCCGCCCGCCCGCCCTTTGCACAGATTTCAGCGCCCTCGCCTCAGCTCACCCGCCCTTATTTACAGCGCCTGCTGCGAGGCGCAGAGTCGCTGCGTGTCGTGCTCGAGCCGCTTCTCCCGGAGGCTTCAGGAACAGCGCTTTCCTTTGAACGGCGTTGCAAAATACTCCACAGACAAAAAAGAGGCAGAGGCTGCACTTAAAAAACAAACAAACAAACAAACAAACAAACAAACAAAAAACCCCCACCCACCTACTTAATGGGACAATTTGCAAGCGTTCCAAGAAGCAGCCCTTCTTCTTTAGGACTTTCCACCTCCTGCCTTTACTGATTGTTAAACGAAATAAACAGGCCAAAGCAAGCCACGCGATTTGCTTGACAGACTGCTCAGTTTTTATTATTCAACAGCACGAGATGCTGGCACACAGTACGTCTGGCACGTTAAAGCATGAAAACGTTACTATTCCCATCACCTTTTTAGCTCGTTTCCTGCAGCGCCGCCAAAGGCTCGTTCCGTTTCGAAAAGAGCCGGCCTTTTCTAGCAGCGATCGCAGCCTAAAGGCTATTCCTAGGGCAGAAAGACTAACGGCTCGCTCACCTAGGTACCACTTACCTGGCTCCATTAGTTACTACGGGGATTAGCAAGGAAAGCGCATCGCCTTCTCTAAAGGGGAAAGACGCTCTTTTAAGCGCTTCCAGCGACTCCCCAGCATTGTCGTTACTTTGCGCGGCTAGGCAGCTTCTTCAAAGCCAGCTGCAAGAAAGAGTTTGCCTCCAAGGCACAACTTTCTGCTCCCCAGGGGCCGCTCGAGAGGAAAGCGGGCATTCGCCGCCCGCCCTCGGACAAAACGCACGGCAAGCCCTCGAGCACAGCACAAGACACCTTCTCTAGGGAAACCCACTACTACGTCTCCTTCGCCGCAGGTTTTTCTCGGTATCGTGGCCCATTCGACAAACAAAAGAGGGCGAGAAATGTTTTCATCTGCTCTAAGGGCTTTCGTAGAAGAGAACGACATCGAAAGGAGTTACTACGGGATTTAGGCTCGGCTACGCACGCTACCCCAGCGCCACGGACCCGCTTTCAAGGGTCGGTAACGTGCGCGTTTTTTGCGCTCGTATTCACGGAACGAACAGGCGCTTCCCCGAGGAGGAGCGTTCGTAAAAAACTCTGACGACGCGTTGCGAGGCAGCAAACCTAGGCGAGCAGTTCTTTACTGGGATCCCTCGGCTGACGTTTCTTCGGCCGCACGCTCGCGGTCAAAGGCGTCTTTCTCACGTCCCGCCGTCAGGGCCTCCCCAGCAATTCCCGCAGCGACTCCCCCCTCGGGACAAACAGCTCGAGGACACGCACGGTCTCGCTAAAAGAACGGGGGGGGGGGGGGGGAACAAACGCGTGCGCTGCGCGTGGCACTCGCAGACCCGATCTTCGGGTCCAGAAGAAAACTCTCTAAAGCGGACCAGGCGGGCCAAAGAGGTCCCTTCTTTGCGCCACGCTTCTTTCCTCGCACAGACGTCGGCCGCCTCTCCCCGCTCTCACGGGATCCCCTACCGGCAAGGGCACGGCGAAACGTTTCGGAAACGACGGCGTTTCCCAGAAGCATTTCCAACACCTTGGGAAAACAGCCGAAGGAGAGGCTCACGCGGGGCGCGTAACTAGAAAGAACGCTCCGCACAAAGGCCTCAAATGACCAGCCCGGAGCAGGGATCCCGGGCTCTCCGGGAGCGCAGGAGTTCTCACGTCCCTGCTGAATGGAGCGCGCTGCCCGTGAAACACGAGACGCCGCAGCGACGCCGATCGTCGGAGGGAAGCCTGCAATAAGAGCAAAAGAAAAGCAGACGTTGAGGACAAAGACCAAGCTACGAGCCCCTCGCAATCCAGACGCGCTTCTAGATTTACCGCCTATTTCAAGGCGCGCCTTCGGCAATTCCGTCCAATTTATTTTCCCAGAAGCCCGCGGCGAGGACGAAACGCCTCTCAAAGGAAGGTACGGCACAACCGCTCTGGCCTATAAACTACCGGTTTCGACACAGGAAAAGCATGGGGAAAGCGCTCGCGTTCCCCCCGAGAAACCACGTCCAAGCAGACCGATGAAGCAGGCCCCAAGTCTGAAAGCGGACCTAAAGGAGCCCGTTTGGCAGCCACGAGCTGGAACACGCCGTTCTCCTCCTCGCTAACAACCTCCCGTAGAGACCGGCAGCTGTACAGCGCCTTCTGCGCTACACGGAGGAGTCGGATACCGGGCAGATGCCGCGTCCCGAACGCGCAACTAGAGATTTGAACGCACGGACGTAAACAAACGCCCGTGACGTAGCGGAGGTCTAGCGTATTCACGTTTACCGTGCGTCAGTTCTCCTGCGCGGACGGGCCGTTCCACCTTCTTTACTCGTTAGCTGACAGACGCCCTAGGAGAAAGCAAAGAAAGGAAGAAATTCAGAACGAAATGAAACAGATCGGAGGCAGCCTCCAAGGCTTTGATCCATCCCCCCAGGCGGCCGAACCCCCTTTGCAAAGGCACATCTCAAAAGACGTGTCCTTCCGCGATCGCTGCGCTCCTGAGAGCCTAATAGTAGATGGTGCTTGTTAAACAGGAATGAGATGGTAAAACAGATGTTTCCCAGTCTCAAAGAGATTTACGGCATCTACGTATTATGATACACCAAAAAGGAAAAACAAGATGCATTTTTTTTGTTTTTGGGGGGGGGGGGAGGGCGGCGGTGGGGAAATCCTTAAAGCTTTCAACACCAGCATCTTAATACGGCTTATTTGCACCTTAATTCTGAGAGAACGAGAAGGGGGCAGAGCTGGCCACAAAGGCGGCGAGGGTAAAAGAGGGAGGCAAAGGCAGACAGAGAAAGGGGACAGCGCAGGGCAGAAGAGGAGAGGCAGGCAAACGGGCGGACGGGGAGCTGAACAGAGGCACGGAAACAGAACGAGAAGGCTGCCGAGGGGGACGGAGGGCTGCAAAGGAGCCTGGCGTTCAGCGACGGTATTTTACCGCTCCTCGCGCGTTAGCAGCCCCTTTCAGATGCTTAAGCCCAAATTCTCTCAGCCCTTCACAGCTTCAGTGCCCGCGGCACCTAGTTTCTCCACACTCTCCAATCTTCCTCGCTCTTTCCTGTCCTGCTCAAAACCCCCCCAGACCCCTTCTGTACTTACGCGCTTCCTTAAAACAGTATCGCCGAAACCAACCGAACGGGCTGAGCCGCTCCTCTTCCGCTCGCCAGCCCTCGGAACGTCAGCCTGCAAACGAATCGGACCGCCGAGGTCACCGGCAGAGTCTCCTTTCGGAGCTTCGTCCCCGCCCCCCCCCCCCCCCAAGCTTTAACGACGGTTTCCCAACCAAGCGGGGCAAACGCAGGGCCTCCCTTCAGCCCCGTAACGGATTTTATTGCGGCCTCCAAGTCGCCGTGACGACGCTAAGCGGCAAAGCAAGGCAAAGGCAGCTGGGGGCACAGCTTACCCACCTAGCCGCGAAAATTCCTATTTGAGGCCTCCCTCGCTGCTTTTGCCAGGCAAACGCACCAAAACAAAGCTCCCGACAGGCAGCTGAGGCTGCACACGGACCTCGGGGCCCCGCTAGCAACAGCGCCGCCGGAGCCGCCGGGCTGCCAGGCGCTATTCCCCCCCCCCCCCACGCACACACCCTGCCCTGCCGGCCCGCGAACCGCGGCTTACGACTCACGAGTGCGGGAAGGACGCCGCCGAGCTTCCCGCGGCCGAAGGCTCCTCGTCAGGAGCGGGCAGAGAACCTTTCCGCCGGCATTCGGAGTCCCCCGGCCGCTCTCGACACCCGAGAACTTGCCGACAAAGGGCTGAGGGCGGGAGCCCGCACTTCTTCACGGCAGCACACAGCCGTTCCCCGATGTGCCCAACGCTAGGAGTAGCGCAATTTATAAAGACAAAAACAGCACCGCTACAGGGCGTAAAGCCAAGCTGAAATTCCGGCAGCCAAATCTGCGCGCCCGACAGAACGGGCCACGTGCATCAGCGCCTACAGCTCGAGGCTAGCGAGGCCTCGTGGGCGATGCTTCTCTGGCAGGCTGCACAGCTGAACTCCTGCGTCTCGCCCGAGAGTGTGCGCTGCCCACAAAAGCACAGAGCAAAGCAAAAATGGAAAGAAGGAAGGAAGGAAGGAAAGAAGGAAGGAAGGAAGGAAGGAAGGAAGGAAGTCGATTCAAAGGTCGGCAGAAAATCGTAACAATCCAAAGTTGTTTCTAACCACAAAAGCGCATCTAATACATGAGAAGGAGCCTTAATTCCGCAAGGCTTTCACTTTTCTTCTAGCTGCCGCCTTCCTGCTGCCCCAAATGCCATTGCCAGGCAATTAACCTGGGGTCACGCTAACTGAGCCTTCCTGAAAGCCATCTCTTTGTTTTACAATTCGCACGCTTCCCTCTCCTCTCTCTCTGGCCACCTGACCGCCGTTCTCCTAAGACAGGAACTTGCTGCCTTGGGGCTCTTAAAGCACCAAGACGCTTCGCAGACGCAGAAAAGTCACGCGCGCAGAGACGGATGGACGCGGCATCCTTTCTGTAACGCGTACGCACCTTCCGTTAGATGTCGGTCACCTGTTATTCCGATCGCTATTAACGGCGAACCTTCCTCGCCGGGAGGAACGGGCTTTCCCTTTTGGGGCGGCGGAGACGGCTCTCGCTCGGTTCCTTTTCATTTTATTACTTCGGCTCGCTTACGTTTTCTGGTCTCTTCAGCTTCAGCCGTGGCAATGAATCTAAAAATTAAATATCCTCTCTTTCCTTTTCTACGTACGCGTGTACGATAACAAAACAAGATACAAACAACCAAAGCAAAACTAAGGCAGCTACGGTTAATGATAGCCGCAGGGTAACAACGGGTCGCTTAGTCCCCAACGCTGCCCCCGGAAGGCCGAAATAACGAACGTTCCGCATCGAGAGTTACCTTAGTTACCCGGGCCAGAACGCCTCCTACTGCCGCAGCTTCTGGGGAGATCGAGGGTCCGCTGCTGCGTTCTTGCTTCCTCGTTTCAGCCCGCCCCTCCCTTAGGGACTAAGCGCAAAAAACCGCTCGCTCGTCCGCCTTTGCTCTTTGTCAGCATTTGCTATCGTCGTTCCGCCTCTGTAACGGAGAGAAAATTGCGTTTCGCTTCCAAGAAAACACTTCGACTGACGCGAGTTCTTTTTCTCTTTCCCATGTTTTTCCCCCCCCCCCGCCCCCCTTTCTTTCTTTTTCCTTCTTTTCCTCAAAGGAAAGGTCTTAATACACCGCATTGCATTGTACGTTACAGAGGAAACCCTTTGGAAACACTACAGGGCCGACGCCGCGCCGCAACCCTGCTCCGGGGCCCGCCTGCCCCCCCGCTCCTGCCCGGCCCGCGCCGCCAACGAACCGGCGCCCTAAACGCCGCACACGCAAAACGCAACGTCGCACCCGCGCTCCAGCACACCCTGCCCCGCGCTCCCGGCGCTCCCGGCGCCCGGCCCCAGCCCGCCCCCCCCCCCACTCGCCCCGCACCGCCGCCTCCACGCAGCGACGGCCGCAGCGGGCAGGACGCAGCCCGACACCCGGCGCCCCCCGAACCTGCGCGTTCGCCTCACCGCGGGCCCCACGTCCTTCCCTCCACGCCGCCTCCGCCTCACCCGCCGCCGCCGCCCAGCCAAAACGCCCTCCCTGCTCGCCGCCATCTTGCTTCCCACCGCCGGGGGAGCCCGATGGGAGGGGGGAGCAAGGGGGAGCCCGATGGAGGGGGGAGCAAGGGGGGATCCCGAGGGGAGGGGGGGAGCGAGGGGATCCCGAGGGGAGGGGGGGAGCGAGGGGATCCCGAGGGGAGGGGGGAGCTGGAGGGAACCCGAGGGGCGGGGGAGCCCGAGAGGAGGGGGGAGCCGGGGGAGCCGAGGGGAGGGGGGGAGCCGGGGGAGCCCGAGGGGAGGGGGGGGCGAGGGGGAGCCCGAGGGGCGGGGGGGCGAGGGGGAGCCCGAGGGGCGGGGGGGGGCGAGGGGGAGCCCGAGGGGAGGGGGGAGCAGGAGGGAACCCGAGGGGCGGGGGGGAGCAGGAGGGAACCCGAGGGGCGGGGGGGAGCAGGAGGGAACCCGAGGGGCGGGGGGAGCGAGGGGGAGCCCAAGGGGCGGGGGGAGCGAGGGGGAGCCGAGGGGCGGGGGAGCTGGAGGGAACCCGAGGAGCGGGGGGAGCCCGAGAGGAGGGGGGGAGCAAGGGGGAGCCGAGGGGAGGGGGGGAGCCGGGGGAGCCCGAGGGGAGGGGGGGCGAGGGGAGCCCGAGGGACGGGGGAGCTGGAGGGAACCCGAGGGGCGGGGGAGCCGAGAGGAGGGGGGGAGCCGGGGGAGCCCGAGGGGAGGGGGGGAGCGAGGGGAGCCCGAGGGAGGGGGGGAGCGAGGGGAGCCCGAGGGGCGGGGGGGGCGAGGGGGAGCCCGAGGGGCGGGGGGGCAGGAGGGAACCCGAGGGGCGGGGGGAGCCCGAGGGGAGGGGGGGAGCCGGGGGAGCCCGAGGGGCGGGGGGGGCGAGGGGGAGCCGAGGGGCGGGGGGAGCCCGAGAGGAGGGGGGAGCAAGGGGGAGCCCGAGGGGCGGGGGGGGCGAGGGGAGCCCGAGGGCGGGGGAGCCCGAGAGGAGGGGGTAGCCGGGGAGCCCGAGGGAGGGGGGGAGCGAGGGGGAGCCCGAGGGTGGGGGGGGGCGAGGGGGAGCCCGAGGGGCGGGGGAGCAGGAGGGAACCCGAGGGGCGGGGGGAGCCCGAGGGGAGGGGGGAGCCGGGGGAGCCGAGGGGCGGGGGGGGCGAGGGGGAGCCCGAGGGGCGGGGGGAGCCCGAAAGGAGGGGGGAGCAAGGGGGAGCCCGAGGGGCGGGGGGGCGAGGGGGAGCCCGAGGGGAGGGGGGGAGCCGGGGGAGCCCGAGGGGAGGGGGGGAGCGAGGGGGAGCCCGAGGGGAGGGGGGGAGCGAGGGGGAGCCCGAGGGGAGGGGGGAGCGAGGAGGAGCCCGAGGGAGGGGGGAGCACGAAGGGAGGCGAGACCCGCAATAGCGCACTCGCGTGCTCGCGGCGCGGCGCTGCAGCCGGGCGGCTCACGCGTGCGAACCGCAGCCCGCCGCGGCAGCCCGGGGCTCCCAGCGAGCGCCCCGAGGCTGCCCGTGCCCGTGGCCGCTCCGCGAGCACCGGGAAGGGGCGACGAGCACGCGCCATTCGCTTACCCGTTCCCGAAACGGCGGAGAGCAGCGGCAAACATGGCGACCGGCACTGAGCATGTGCTCGCCGCCTGTGTGCGCACGCGCGCCCCCCCCCACCGGGTGCAGTACCGCTTTTTGGACACCGGGTGGCAGCAGTGAGCGCGGCGGAACGCAGTGCTCACGCACGCCCCCCCCACCGGGTGCAGTACCGCTTTTTGGACACCGGGTGGCAGCAGTGAGCGCGGCGGAGCGCAGTGCGCACGCGCGCCCCCCCCCTTTTCGTGCAATACCGCTTTTTGGACACCCCGAGGCAGCAGGGAGCACGGCCGCCCGCCGTGTGCATGCGCCACGGTGCAGTACTGCTTTTTCGACACCCGAGCGACACGTGTCCGGTAAGGACCACACACACACACACACACACACACACACACACACACACACGCACACCCCCAGCGGGCCACTGCTGCAGGGCGGAGAAGGCACAGGCACCTGGAAGTACAGCTGCTGGCCTGCCCCGGAGCACAATGCGAACAGCTGCTGGGAACCCCGCCGACAGAGAACCGCACCTCCCGCCACCTCGGGAGGCGCAACACGGTCTCCCAGAAGGCCAGTACGGGAAGACTGCACCTGCCGGCATGCCCTGCAGACTAAAACGGCTGCTGGGAAAACCCCTGCCAGAAAACTACAGTTCCCAGCGTGCCGTGCAGACTAAAAGGGCCGCCCGGAAGCCCGGTGCCGGAAGACTACCGCTCCCAGCATGCCGTGCAAAAGCAACATGGCCGCCCGGAAGCCCGGTGCCGGAAGACTACCGCTCCCAGCATGCCCGGCGCCGGGGTGGCGCAGCGCTCCCTCACCCTCCCGCCCTTCGCTCCGTAGCCATCGCGTTCCGGCCCGCCCCTCTGCCCGCCGCCCGCCCGCCCGCCCTCGGCACCCGCACCCCGCCGCAGCGCCCCGCAGAGACCCCCCCCGCCCCGCACGCCCTTTGCAGAGATTTCACCGCCCTCAGCCTCGGCTCACCCGCCCTTATTTACAGCGCCTGCTGCGAGGCGCAGAGTCGCTGCGTGTCGTGCTCGAGCGCTTCTCCCGGAGGCTTCAGGAACAGCGCTTTCCTTTGAACGGCGTTGCAAAATACTCCACAGACAAAAAGAGGCAGAGGCTGCACTTA